>NC_081569.1:90689304-90713914 GCF_022355385.1 Mustela nigripes
GGATTGGGAGGGAGACAAACCATAAGTGACTCTTAATCTCACAAAACAAACTGAGGGTTGCCGGGGGGAGGAGGTTTGGGAGAAGGGGGTGGGATTATGGACATTGGGGAGGGTATGTGCTTTGGTGAGTGCTGTGAAGTGTGTAAACCTGGTGATTCACAGACCTGTACCCCTGGGGATAAAAATATATGTTTATAAAAAATAAAAAATTAAAAAAAAAAAAACCCAAGACACAATAAGAGTCTAAGAAGGATGGATTTCACTAGACTCTCATGGATGATATATAATCCTCTCCAATACTGTCGTAAATTTAACAATTTTAACAGAGTTAAAAATCACTAATTATCTACTGTTGCATGTAAGGACAAAAAGGAAACTGTATCTAATATAAAATCAAAAGTAAAATGAAAGACTGTTTTACTGAAATTAAAACAACCTATTTTTTTTTTAGGGAAATTTTAAGTGTGTATTTATAAATGGCTGGGTGTGGGGGGATGTATTCATATACCAAGAATTTGGATAACTGGCATCCTAAACATTATCTGGATGATAACATATTTTTGTAACTGAATTTAAAGAAAATATAACCAAATATGAATAGTATAAATTAAAAATAATATCCATACTTATAGCTTTATATGTTCATCTCCTCTTTAAGTAAAGCCTATCCTTGTATAATTTCTTTTTTTTTTTAAGATTTTATTTATTTATTTGACAGACAGAGATGACAAGTAGGCAGAGAGGCAGGCAGAGAGAGAGAAGGAAGCAGGCTCCCTACTGAGCAGAGAGCCTGATGTGGGGCTTGATCCCAGGACCCCGGGATCATGACCTGAGCCAAAGGCAGAGGCTTTCACCCTCTGAGCCACCCAGGCGCCCCATCCCTGTATAATTTCTGATTGTTGCTCTTATTTGTTGGCATTACTTATTCAATAAACTTGATGTGTAATACTATGTAATTTTAAGGTGTATAGTGTGTTACTTTGATTTATGTATATACTATGATTGCTGATGTAGTGTTATCACATTAAATAATAATAGTACAATATTATTATCTATGTTAATCATACTGTGCTTTAGATTTCTGACTTATTTGCCACTTATTACAGGTTTCTACCCTTAAACATTATCTCTCTGATCTCTCCCTCTCCTGGTAACTACCATTTTATTTTTTTTATAGGTTTAACTTTTTAAAATTCTATATGTAACTGATATACACTATTTGTAGTTCTCTAACTCATCTTGTTTACCATAATGTGTTCATGGTTCATTTATGGTGTCTTAATGGGAGGCTATTTTCTTTTTTCGTGACTGAATAATATTCCATTGTGTGCATGTACCACATCATTTTTAGTCACTCATCTGTTGTTGGACATTTGGGTCATTTCCACATCTTGGCAATTACAGCAATGCTGCAATAAACATGAGAGTGCATGTCATGTTGAAAGCCTCTTTTCATTGCCTTTGGGTGTTTAGCCAGAAGTCGTGTTGCTTATTTCTATAGTATATAGAATGCCACAATTTACATAAAACATCTCTGAATCAGTTTTGATATACATAGTATAATTATGAAATAGGTAATATTATATATATATATATATATATACATATATATATATATAAGGTTTTTGTACATTTTCAACCTTATTCTGCTTTTATAGGCAATAATCAATATATAAATAGGAAAAATGTGAGAAAAGTAAAAGCAAAGGTGTAAGAATTTATTTTAAGCTTGAATATACTTTTGTTTCTCTCAGTGAAATTCTAAACTTTGATCTCAAGGTGTAAATGTTGGAAAATTCTGAGTAAGTCCTACATTTTATATTAATAGATATAAATTGTCTTTCACAACAAGTATGTCTATTAATATAAAATAATTATGTTAAGAGGGCAGAATGCTCAATTTGAAAATGTCAACCTTCACAATTGAGATACATGAACTTACATTAATTAATTTTCTAGTCACTTGTTTCCATTACTGAGTTTTATCCATGACCTACACACCTTTTCCCATTTTTCTTATTAAAAATGATTTCAAAGTATAATAAAAGATGAATACAAAGTCATTCTCTGATTGACTTTAAACATATTAATATAACTAAGCTAAAACTTGTGAGTTTTTGTTGGTATTAAAATTTACAAAGTATCTTTTTATAGTTCCTTTTACTAGGGTACAAAGAACATCTATATCAAATTTGTATTGCTAATTTAAAACTAATTTAATCTCCAAACCTACAGTGAATCTTGGCAAGCCACATAAATAGATTCATTAACTGAACATTAGAAATAAATAACTTTTTTTTCTTTTTGTGACTTTATTTAGAAAAAGACAGTAACAGTAAATTATCATAATTAAATTTGTATTAATATATTACTCTTCATTAGTTATCTACTGATGTGAATATATTTTGAATTAGAAACATAAACTAACATTTAAAAGAAACTTGTTCTCTTCAACAGAAAGAATTTTCCATATATAACAAAGACACCATAAGTAAATCTCCTCTGAAATACCTTGTTTAAATAACAAATTCACTGCAAGTTTCCTCCTCCTCAAAACTCTCTTAAGTGTAGGCGCTTAGAATTAAGTATAGTAAAATGAGAAATGAAGGAAAAGAAGTTCCTGCCCTAAATCTTTTATCTCTCAAAGTTATATCATTCTTTCATGGGGGGAGTGTAGAGAGGCAGTTTTTGCAAACAAGACCCTGCGGACTGCCAAGAAAATATAAAACTGGCCAAAACACAAAAAAGATCTTTCCTTCATGAAGCATGAAGATTAATCACCGAAAGCACTGTTGCATTATTTAATATAGGACATTTACAGTGTATGAACTGTGGTAAATAAACTGAATGAGAGCATATGACATGGAAACTCCCAGGATAAATATAAGAGAAAACACTGTAAAAGAAACCATCTAAAATAGTGCAGTATTATTGTAATGCTTTTTGTGCTATTGTGCAATATTGTAAAATATATTTTACCAATTATCAAAGTAACACAGCATTCATTTTTATATATGAAATAGATATATGTTCTTAAAACAACTGTTGTTAAAGTATGTCTTTAAGTTTTTTCTACCTTCTTTTTTACGCATAAGTGCATAAAATATCAAATAAGATACATTTTATTCATTTACTTCTTGCAAATTTGTAAAAGCTACTTGGTATATTCATTACAAACATATTTTTCCAACTCTGTCACTGCTGTTTTGATTAATATAAATGGCATACACTAATTTTCAAACAAACAATAAACTGTCATACAATTAAGTATATCTATCTCTCAACTAAGGTCTTCTTCACAATTGGTATCATATATTATCATCTCACACATATACTTGGATCGATTTCCGGGTTAGCTAAATAATCTACTGCTATGCCAATACCATATTTGTTGCATTACATAGATGGTCTCTTCACTCCTTCATCTTGTTTTTAATTTCCTTGACTTTTTAAAACCTTTTATTATTCTGATGAACTTCAAAATTATTGTATAGAATTAAAATATAAAATCTTGTGATATAGGTTGTAATTACTTATATTTAAATATTGATATGCAGAGAATTGATGGTCTATGAAATTAAATAATCCTAACCAAGGATATTGCATTTTTCCTTTTATTTTCACATATTGTTTTCTATCCACCAATACAGAGTAATGGTTGTTGCATCTTATATCTGGGCATTTCTTAATTTTTATTAATATGCTGAGAGAGCTTTACACCCCTTTTATTTCAATGTGTTTATTGCTATGGAGAAACATTACCTATTGATCTCTACACATTTAACTCAATAGAGAACATACTCCAATACGCATTAAAATTTTGACAAATTTATCTCAAATGTTGATTTATACTTTTAAATGATTTTTACAATATTTTAGTAGAGTTTTCTAGTAAATACAAATACAAAATGAAATCATACTTCTCTCCATATGCATTACTTCATTATATGAAACTATACCTTTAAGTTAATCATAAATAATAATTTTAATATTAAGAATTACTCTCAGTTACCTAAGTTTATTAAAATAAATTGTGTTTTTTTCCTTTAAAATGAATTTTTAATTTTCTATTAAATAATTTTTATAAATTATTTCATTATAAATAACTTTTATAAATTATATTTTTATAAATTATTTTTATAAATTTTATAAATTTTTATAAATTATTATAATTTTTATAAATTATTTCCCTCTAATAATTTTTCATCTTTTTAAGCAGGAAACTTGCTTAAAGATTGACAGATGCCTTTTTAGCACTCATAGATATGACTATTTGCTTTATTTTCTTTAGCCTTTTTTTAAGAGAAAAACTGTGTCAATAAATTTTATACTACCAGATAACTATTAAAATCAAGGGATAAATACAATTTGTCAATGTTTACTATCCTTAGTTATTTTACTCAATTTTTACATTTTATTTAGAATAGCCTGTATACTTTTATGGAGTTTCCACATATATTTCTACTATTTTTATAATAATTTGGGGATATTTCACCTATATTTTTTTTGTAGTTTTTATTTAAATTTCAGTTGTTTAACATACAGTATAATATTAGTTTCAGGAGTAGAATTTAGTAATTCATCATTTACATACAACACCCAGTGCTCACCATAACAAGTGCCCTTCCTTAATATCCATCATCCATTTAGCCTACCCACCCTGACCACCTACCCTCCAGCAATCCTCAGTTTGCTTTTTATAGTTAAGAGTCTGTTTCTTGGTTTGCCTCTCTCTTTTTTCCCATGTGTTCATCTATTTTGCTTCTTAAATTCCACATGAGTGAAATCATATTTTTCTTTGTCTGATTTATTTCACTTAGCATAATACTAATCTCTAGCTCTATCCACATCATTGCAAATGGCAAGATTTCATTTTTATGGCTAATGTTCCACTGAGAGTGTGAGTTTGTGTGTGTGTGTGTATTGTTAATAATGCTGTTATAAATTTCAGGGTTTATGTATACCTTTGAATCAATATTTTTATATCCTTTGGGTAAATACCTAGTAGTACAATTGCTGGATCTTAAGGTAGTTCTATTTTTAGCTTTTTTTTTTTTAAGATTTTATTTATTTATTTGACAGACAGAGATCACAAGCAGGCAGAAAGAGAGAAAACAGGCTCCCTGTTGAGCAGAGAGCCCAATGTGGGGCTTGATCCCAGGATCCTGGGATCATGACCTGAGCTAAAGGCAGAGCCACCCAGGCACCCCTCTATTTTTAGCTTTTTGAGGAACCTCTGTATTATTTTCCAGAGTGACTATCCCAGTTTGTATTTCCACCAACAGTATAAGAGTGTTCCCCTTTCTCTGCATCCTCACCAACACCTACTGTTTTCCATGTTGTTAATTTTAGTCATTCTCACTTCACCTATTTTTTATTTTAGAATGTTTTTAAAAGCACGGTATTACATGATTTTTAAGAAGTTGTGTGGGAACTCAACTATTTATAAGGCCACTGAAATATCAAATGTTTAATCCTATTTCTAATACCACCTGACTATTGCTCAATGGAAAATAATTTGGATAAATGTATAATATGCTGTGAAATTTCAAGCTCTCCTAAATTTTAGTGAGATACAGACTATATAAACTGACAGAAAAAATCTCTAATAATCATTAAGAGTTATAAAATGCTTTGTCACATAAAATAAAAACCTAGTTACAGTTTAAATAGAAATTTAAAGCTATATGATTCTAACAACTATCTGTGAATTAATATTCCTTGTAAGTATCTGGACTTTTCAGAAGCTTGAACTTACCTCATCTTTAACCTGGTTGATCAGATTCTGCAATGGTGACCCAAACTGATGCTTTTCACACACACCTTTTGAAACTCTTGTCCTCTAAATAAAATAGCACTGAAAATTAGAAGAAAATGAGATTTTGTGATATGAAGATTACATTTTTCATACTAATAGGCAAACATGTATGATATAAATTCTCAATATTTAGTAAGCATAAATGAATGTGAAATTTATCTAATGCAACCCAATAAGTAGTAACATGGGTTTATACGTGTGGTAGTTTTCAGAATCTTATTGGTGATACTCAAGAATAAGTTTCAGCTTTACTATTGCTCAGAGAAAGGCAACACTCAATTTAATGGGTCGTTTTTGTAACTTCTTACTTCCTGAATTGTAACAAGCAAGGATCAAAGTGTATTTTCTAGGAATCGATGGCTGTCCAGATAGATGTAATAATTTGCAATACAGATAAAGGTTATTACCATCAAGCCCTGGGAATGCCCTTTCCCAAGGTTAGCATAACTTTTTGGTTCTATACTTCCTTGTGAGATTCTCAGAGCAGAGGCAATATGGTGCATCCAAATGGGTATAATATAATGCAGTCAGTTTTAAGGAGGGAGCCAAGTGTGGCATGACCAATAATTAAATAAATTTCTCTAAGAAAACACCACAGTTACAGATGCTGATTTGGTAAGTAGGGCTACCATTCCCTTCACAATGAGTTAATATTCCCTAAGCTCTTTAGGTAACCTAGGAATCTGTTTTTTATGAGACTTAGGATGAATTTCAAAGGGATATTTCTATCCATGAATCACAAAATCACATTTTTTTCCCTCAAGTGGAATTGTTACCCTGTGGAATTGCTCTTTCCTGTAAAATTACTGTCTTGCCATTTTTTTCCCTACAAAATAGTCCATTTAACATGTTTTTATTGTATGTGTGGTTTTTTGGTGTTTTTTGTTTTGTTTTGTTTGTTTGTTTTTTGGTTAACATGCACTAATTTAGCAACCAATTTAAGCTAGGTGGTACTGAATGCAAAAAAAAAATTTTTTTGAAATTGTAAATCAGAACTTCAGACACATTCCCAAACAGAAATATTATAAGAAACTTAATATTGTTGATTAAGTCTATTTCACCATCTTGATATTTGACTCGTGAAAATACTCTAAAATTTTACTAGCAATTTTAAATTTCTAGATTAACATTATTGAAGCACTCATCACTTGTAGGGGGATAACTACTTTTTTTCAAATCTTAGCCTTTTCTATATTCTAATTGGGAATGTGCTACAAGACTCTTCCACACTTTTCCTATTAGAGGGATTAAAAAAAAGAAGGTATGTTTCCTTAGTTGACAGCATAATCATTATATTCGTAAGTAGCACACCTTTGTGTAGTAGCCATAATGAAGAACCTATGATGCCACAATACACACAGGAGACCACTGGATATGTTAAGGGAGTGAATATGTAAATCTTGAGATGCATAAATCTATCCCTTCCATAATTTTCTGTGGTACGTACTGTGCTTACTGCACAGTGAATAAGTTGGGAAAAAAAATACTGTATTAAATTTCTTTTTTCTTTTCTATTATTCACACAGTAGTCCTGATCTGGAGTTAGACTGAATATTCTCAAATCACATTATTATACCTAGTACTTTGACCATCTAAATATTTATACAAAAGCAGTCATTTATTACAATGCAAACTTTAGTAGCCCTCAATTTGTGACATCACCCACCAGCTACAACTGATTGCCTAGACATAAACCCCAATCCATGCTGGACTATACCTTCTCTCCCTTAAATACTTTCTTACCTTATCTGGATGGCAATTCACAAAAATTCTCTCTCCAGTGGCCAAATCTGTAGCTTCTTCAGCCCTGTCAGTTATCATATTTTTTACTTAAGAGGATAAAAGGAGACTAGAATTAAAGAAGCCAACAAGCAGGGGTGCGGGGAAAGAGGAAATGAAGAGTAGAAAGAGATAAGACAGATAAGACGGAAGAGGAGAGAATGGAAATTAGGGCAAACACAGAAACAGGAAGAAAAAATCAGGCCAATTTACTGAACAATATATGTCTAATGTCTCACCATAATCCCTGGAACAGAAAAGAGCCACAATAAAAATGTGTTGAATCAACGAACAAAAAATGAATGAATGAAGAGGCTGATGACACTGTTTGAGGTTTGCTTCAGTCTTCCTGAAGCCCATTCCTCTCCTTAGATTCTGCAAGCACCTAAGAATGCCAGTTGGTTCCCTCTGTTCTAGTCTGAAGCTGGAATACATACCTACATAGGTGTATGCCCACACAAACCTCGAATCATAGGAATGGTGTAAGAGGGGTGCATTTAGGAAAACTTGTCCACTGATTCTGACACTTCTAAGTAAGATGTACTTAATTAAAATAAAGATTGTAAAATATTTTGTCTTCCTTGATGTCTACATATATTCAAACATTGCTGTATTAGTGTATCACTTGAATTTTTTCAAAAATAGTAATTTCATTCACCGTTAAACATGATTACTTGATATAAAGTCCACTGAAATAAGCAGAACAGTCATTCTAAACAACTTAAACTAAACTAAACTTAAACTTTACATTTGGCATAAATTCAGTATAAACCCTTTGGGTAAATTAGATGAACATTTCCTAAGCTGTTCAGAAAATGTTATTTTCAATAAATGTTAATAGTTAACATTTATAATTTACTATTATAATGTTAACAGTTTGTAGATACGATCAGGGTATGATCGTCAATTGAGGTATGGAAAATCCTACTTACTAAATCCCCTTGTGGATATTTAAGGTATATTTAAGATAGTAAAATAAAAAAAGAGTTTAAACAAATATTTAATGTAACCATTAAACAAAAAATTAATATATTCTGTTAGTTTTGTATGCTATTGAAATGCATATTGATAATACCATGGCCTACAATGGCATTTTGAATTATAAGGAAATGATGCTTAAGTATTTGACTGAAAATATCTTTACTTGATGTTTTATTTTATGAAGATTTACTTGTCTTGAGAGAGCTAAAGAAGTTTCAACAAAAGGTTATCTAGAACTTTTGTACTGTAACTGACCATGAATTTTAACACTGACTTTAAATTTTATTGTTTAAAGTCAAGATTATTTTAGAATGTGGATAATTATCTCAAAATTTCAAAATTCTAGGCCTAATATAAAGCACTTTGATTTTATTTATAATAGTTTACCTCTGTTAATATCGACTTCAAATACTCTGCTTCTATTACTTCTTTAAATACAAACAGATGTACCACAAATCTTTCTAGAAGCTATAGCTTCAATTAAATTTAATGATTTTTCTCTGTAGCAAAGGATTGAGGGCAGTTGCTAAATGAAGAAGATTCCTATCAAACTTAATTACTTCCTCTAATACATGTTACATTATAGGTGATACAGATATAACTATCCAGCAAGGTAGGCTAGTAATTTTATTGCCTAATAAAGTTGAGGTGTAAACTTTTAAATAAGGCTACCTGTATTTTAATTTAATATACCCCCCACAGAGGTTTCTTCCTTCACCTCCTATAACCATATTAACCTGTTCATTTTAGACTGCACTGTTTTAAATGCATATATATATACACATATGTGCATATATATAGATCTATTATATCTGTATATAGTTATTACTAATATACTAGTGTATATTGTATACATATATATTCTATATAATATATATACTAACATACTAATATTACTATATTACTAATATTACTATATCTCTAATATATATATATTATATATAATATATATATATATATGCCTAAAACTCTTTTTAAGTTTAGGTTAAAATGAAGTTCATTCTATATAAAAGATTCTAGTAGTTTGTTCTAGTTAAAAGCTTAAAGCAGCCACTATAAAGCTGAGTTAGCCTTCCTTGTGGCTTTAGTATGACTATAATATATGGAAGTGCCTGGATATTTGTTCTCTTCAATTGAGTTACCCCCAGAAATAAACATTGAGAAAGAATATGACTTCATGTTTTTTGGAGTCCAAAAGTGAGGGAAGGAAAGGAAGCCAATAAAGGGTATGTGGTTGAGGAGGCCCAAACCTACCAAAGAAACTTTGAGAGGAAACATGAACATTTAGCTATCTTACCAGAGGGAAATGGAATATTTACTTGCCAACTACTCAGTTATTGGTTGAAACCCACTCCTGGAGGGTATAAACTGCCCCTTGAAAGTACAATGGAAGGAATAGATAAATCACCAGATGCTCTGTTTCAGGTGTTTGAAACTGGATGTTTTCTTGGTTGGTGTTCATAGATACAGTTAGGACCAAGGGTATATGGGAAAGTCATTGAGAATGTCTCCTCTGGTTACTGACTGGAGCTCTCTTCTCTGCATGATACAGAATTCAGTCAGGCTGTCTTACAAGATGGTCCCAAAATGGAGGCCAAGTGCAATCAAATCTTATCAAAACATTTTTTTGGACATCTATGCCAATACCACCATAATTTATCTAACTTATATTTTATTTGAGAAAGAGTATGCAGAAAGATAAAAAAGAGTAGCCTGATGAGGAAGGAGAATAAACTTTTGGTACCAGATTTGAAGAACTGTGCATAATCTGAGAAACAACCTGAGAGTTTTGGAGGGGATGTGGGGTGGGGAGTTGGGTGACCCTGGTGGTGGTATTAAGGAGGTCACGTATTGCATGGAGCACTGGGTATGGTGCATAAACGATGAATCTTGGAAGACTGGAAAAATTTTTAATTTAATTTAATTTTAAAAAAAGAAACTGGAACGAACAAAAAAGAAAACAGGAAATATTTCATATCCTCTAAACTTTGGTGCATGCTAAACCATTTCCTGTTACTTTCTTAATTATTATTCTAATTGCTTCTATAAGCACATTTTTAGTTAAATATTATTTAAACACATTCAACTGATGACTGTCTTTAAACTCACATTGACCTCTTTCTCCATATTTCCTAGGCTGTAATTCCCTCTGCTATAACCACTTTTTGTAGCTCCAGGTTCCAGAAATAATGAATGGTTAACAACTCAGTTATTACTTGGGAGTTCCTTTCTGCTATATCAAGCTGAGTTGATATTTATAGAGTTATGTGAGATCTGAGTATGGCGATTTGTAATGACACCAGAAACTAGGACACTTTAAATTGAGGCAGTCTAATTAGATTTAAAGATTTAGGTTTGGAGAAAAGGCAAGAGAATACCTTCTATATTGTTAATGGCAGTAGAAACAGAGATTATTTTTAAAGGGCAATTTAACAACAGTACTCAAAACCGTGGCTCATCTAATCCACTGGCAATAATTTAGCTTAATAATGTATATCTCTATGTCCACAAATATGTACTTTGAAAGATGTTTTCTGCAATGTAGTTGGTATAGCTAAAACATATCTAGAATGACTTAATAGAATAAAACATAACAATAGAATTAGAGAAAAATGTAAAAACATACAAGTTTAAAGAGAAGAAGTTAAATTTTAAGGCCTGATAAATGTCTAAAATATACTAACTGTTATGTGTAATATATGCATTATGAAATGTAAAAAGTAAAATCCATTAAAAATATATTTAGATCATTTCTATTTGTATAATTATAAAAAAGATTAAAAACATGACCTTATTTGAGTTGATCCAAAGTCAAGGGTAGGAGAATAGAGATTTCAACTACATATTTCATAACTTTCCACATTGATATTTTTGTATCATATGCATTACCCTTATAATTTAAATGAAATACACTGGGCGCCTGGGTGGCTCAATGGGTTAAGCCGCTGCCTTCGGCTCAGGTCATGATCTGAGTCCTGGGATCGAGTCCCGTATCGGGCTCTCTGCTCAGCGGAGAGCCTGCTTCCCTCTCTCTCTCTGCCTGCCTCTCCATCTACTTGTGATTTCTCTCTGTCAAATAAATAAATAAAATCTTAAAAAATAAAATAAAATAAATAAATAAATAAATAAATAAATAAATGAAATACACTAAATCTCAAAAGATTATTCAGTTTTAATGAATTTCCATCCAGATCGCTAGGAGATACATACTAGATCGATATCAACTTTAGTGTGTTCAAAGTGTTCATCTGTTTTAAAAGGACAATGAAGATGATAGTTTTATTATACCACCAAATAAAAACAATGTCATATGAATTGTGGGAATATATATTAGGTAAAAATAAATTTCTTTTGGAAATTTTCACTTGAGTTAATTTAACAATGCCAAAATCTAAATTTAAAACAAAATATGCAGTATAGAACTATAGATTCTAACAGGATTATAAAGTTATTGTAACTAATTTAAATAGGATATGCAGCATCAGTATCACATTTGTCATATTTAACTCTGGAGTCAGAATTTTTTTAAAGCCATCTTCTACTTTTAAGCTTCCATAATTTCTATAAATCTTTTAATTTTGAAATAATAAAAGGGATTTTCTTTTTCCCTTTAGTTCATTTGTATCATTCCCCTCCTGGATTATTAAAATGTCATGGAAAGGTCATTTATTTAGATTATCCTCCCACATTACACAAACATAAATGTCAGTTGAGCAAATTCATTTGATCTGCATGCTCCTGCTTGTGTGTGTTCCCTTTTTGGGGATGCACCATCACTGGCTGCATCAACATAATATACTAGTAAAAACAATGTATGGCCATTTGTTACTCCATTGTTGAGATCACCAATACTGCTAATAAAACTCTCAGCACAATTTATGAAGAAATGACCCCAGGCCATTTCGGTGGCTCAGTGGATTGAGCTCTTCCTTTGGCTCAGGTCATGATCCTCAGGTCTCAGGATCGAGCCCCGCATCAGGCTATCTGCTTGGCGGGGAACCTGCTTCCCCCCTCTCTGTCTTTGCCTGCCTCTCTGCCTACTTGTGATCTTTGTCTGTCAGATAAATAAATAAAAAATCTTTTAAAAAAAAGGACCCCCAAGAATGTGAGATGTAGACTTTTATTTCACGTTAGTTTTCCTTCTATTAGAGACTCACAGGATTATTGAATCCATACTGAAAGATTACATACTAAGCCTTAGATATTACCATATAGTACCCTAAATGACTGTGAAATCATGCATGGCCCCTAGGGATTCACTGTGAATTTTTTATGGCCCTTGCTATTTCATAGTAAAGACACTGTCCTACCTTATAAAAAAAAGTTTTGCTTGTTTGATTATTTATCTAAACTGTTAGATTTAAGAAAAGCATGAGACTAGGTATTTTAAACTCAGGAAGATAGCTATCAAAAAATAGATGAAGTAGAGATACAAGTAATGAAACATATGTAAAACTTTAAAAATATATTTCTTGTATAAAGTGTGAAGCAACTGAACCAGAATACTCTATTGAGCAAGGCTATCATTCAGAATATAAGGAGAGATAAAGAGTTCCCCAGAAAAACACAAGTTAAAAGAATTCATTGCCACTACACCAGACTTACAAGAAATGTTAAGTGGATTCTTTTTGAGTGGAAAGGAAGGACCAAAAGCAAGAGTAAGAAAAGTAGGAAACATAAAAGCAGTAAAATTAAGTATATCTATAAAAATCAGTCAAGAGTTTCACAAAATACAAGGGTGTAAAGCAGGACACTGTATACCTAAAGTGTGAGAGAGTAAAAATTTAGTGCTTTTAGAATGGGTTCAAACTTAAGTGATCATCGAGTTAATATGATTGCTATATGCATAAGATATTATATATGTACCAAATGGTAATCATAAATCAAATACCAGTAATAGATACAAAAACATAAAGAAAAATAATCTATACTCAAGAAAGCCCCAAACCATCAGAGAAAAGAGTAAGAGAATAAAGGAACAGAAAAGAACTACAAAAACAACTATAAAATATGTAGCAAAATGGTAATACATACATATCAATAATTCCTTTGAATGTAAATGGACTAAACACACTAATCAAAAGATATAGGGTAACAGAACAGATAAAAAAATCAAGACCCAGCTACATGCAGCCTATAAGACACCCACATCAGATGTAAAGACATGTACAGATTGAAAGTGAAGAGATGGAAAAGCATTTATCATGCAAATGGTAGTAGGAAAAAAAAAAAAGCCAGAGTAGGAATACTTACATTGGGCAAAGTAGACTTTAAAACAAAGATTTCAAGAGACAAAGAAGGACACTACATTATCATAAAGGAAACAATCCAACAAGAATATGTAACAATTGTAAATTTGTATGCTCCTAATATGGGAGTACCCAAACACATAAAGCAGCTATTAACAAAATAAAGGAAGTAAGTGATAGGAACACAATAATAATAGGGGACTTCAATGCCCCACTCACATCAATGGATAGATCATCCAAACAGAAAATCAACCGGTAAACACATTAGAACACACAGAACAAGCAGATATATTCTGAGCATTTCATCCTAAAACAGCAGAATATACATTCTTTTGAAACAGAATGAAACTTCCTCAGAGTAGATCAGATGTTGTCAACAAATTCAAAATACAACAAATTCAAAAATATTGAAGTCATACTATGAAACTTTTCAAACCACAATGCTATAAAACTAGAAAGTCACCATTTAATTTGAGTGGAACCAGGAAAGACCTCAAATAGCCAAAGCAATCTTAAAAAAAGAAGAACAAAACTGAAGGTATCAGAATTTCAGATTTCCAGATATACTGCAAAGCTGTAGTGAACAAAACTGTATAGTACTGGCACAAAAAACCCACATACGTCAATAACAAATTGAGAGTCCAAATAAACCTATGATTTGGGGGTCAATTAGTCTTTGACAAGGGGATAAGAATATGCACTGGAGAAGACAGTCTCTTCAGCAAATGGTGTTGGGAAAACTGAACCATTTTCTCACACCATACATGGAATTAAACTCAAATTGGATTGAAGACCTAAATGTGAGACCAGAAACCATAAAAATTCTAGAAGAAAACACAGTCATTTCTCTGACATTGGCAGTGGCAACATTTTTTAAGATGTCTTCTTAAGACAATGAAAACAAAAGCAAAAATAAACTATTAGGACTACATCAAAATTAACAACTTTAGCACAGCAAAGGAAAAAATAAATAACAAAATAACAATATAATGAATGGGAAAAGATATTTGCAAATGATATATCAGATAAGGGGTTAATATCCAACATACATTATGAAGAATTTATACAACTCAACACCAAAATACATACATACATATACATATACATATATATGCATACACACACATGCACACACACACACACACACACACATATATATATATATATATATATTCTAATTTAAAAATGGGTAGAAGACATGAATAGACATTGGTCCAAAGAAGACAAAGAGATAGCCAATATACCCATGAAAAGACCTTCAATATCACTCATCATTAGGGAAATACAAATAAAAACCATAATGAGGTATCACCTCACACCTGTCAGAATGGCTAAAATCAAAAACACAAGAAACAAGTGTTGGTGAAGATGTGAGAAAAAAAGTGGGAATACAAACTTGTGCAGTCACTGTGGAAAACACTATGGAGGTTTCTCAAAAAAATAAAAATAGAACTACCCTACAATCCAGTAATTGCACTACTATGTATTTATCCAAAAAATAAGAAAACACTAACTGAAAAGCTGCATGTACCCCTATGTTTATTGTAGCATACTTTTCAATAACCAAAATATGGAAGTAACCTGAGTCCATCAATGATGCACGGATAAAGATGAAGTATACACAAACACATACATACATACATACAAATGCACAGGAATATTATTCAGCCATAGCAAAGGTTGAAATCTTGCCATTTGCAAGGACATGGATGGAGCTAGTACAATGCTAAGTGAAATGAGTAAGAAAGACAAATACATAATTTCACTCATGGTGTATTTAAGGAACAAAAAAGGAAAAAACACACTCATACATATAGAGAACAGATTGGTAGTTACCAAGTTATGAATAGATGGTTGGAGGGATGTTAAATAAGTCAAGGGGATATAGAGTGCACTTGTCATGATGAGCACTGAGTAAGGTATAGAAGTGGTAAATCATGGATACTGTACTCCTGAAACAAATATATGCTGTATGCTAATTATACTGGAATTTAAAAAAAGAGAAATATTTGCTGTTTAAGGCAAACAAAAAGTTCCAAGCAATTTAATTCACATAAGTAATTTATGATAGCCTCCTCTGAAATGTTCTAATTGCTGGAAACAATATGGTATGTGTATCTTAATGTCTTTTCCATGCATTTATGGGTAGGGATGATTACAACATATATACACAAAAGCATAAAACAGATAGAATATTTTGACACTTATTGTCCTACAACTTTTTTCAATTAATATGTTTTTTATTTTAATAAAGGGCTCGATATCACTTTCTTTTCTCCTGAAGGGTTTGATTTAAAAAAGTGGAGGGAACTCTTGGCCTCTTAACCCCTAGAAGATTATGGTCAGTGGAAGTGACATATGAGGTAGCACATTTTTAATATACTCACTAGTTGTTGGTTAAACCTATTTAGGTGTAAAACCCACTAGTTTCTGCTTAAATATATATATATGAGTGATTTAGAAAGACTCTTTTTTTAAAATGTAAAACGTGTTTCTTAATATCCAAACTCCCTTCATACGAGGCCATATAAAAATTCTTAGCATTTTGATTATATATAAGTCTATATTTTCTATATAGTTACAATGATATATACTTTAGCTTTTCATAATACATTGTTTAAATACACCATTAGTTCTGATAACATAAGCAATTCTTTTCATCCAATACTTAAACAATTTCCTCTGTACATAGTTTAACAGGACTAATTAGCATAAGATGCTCTTTGTAAAGAGGTATATGATCTGAGTATTGACAACTGCCAAAGTTTGGAATTCTCATACAGCACTTTCTTTTTGCTTTGATCATAACACAAAACAATTATGGATACTGAAATTCAGTAAGTAAAATCCAGAGTCATGTTACTTTAGCTGGTGAATCAAATTCACACATAACACTATAGTATTAAAAACCTTTAAAAAAGCACAACTTAGGGAATCTGTGTTACTACAGACCATTTCTATCAGGGTAAGATACTTGAGAATAGAAAAGAAAAAACTTTGGGCTTCTTTGGGGTGCCCAATAGAAAGGAAAATGTTTAACTGTCGCCTCTCCTGAGTGAAGGCAATTTGGGGAAATGACAGTACATATATATTCCAACCCCAAAACTAGGTAACGTCATGCACATGGGAGTTGGCTTAGCTCATGCTAGGTGACCATAGCGCTAACCTTATAAGATTCCATATACTTACAAAGTTTACCAGAAAAAATGGGCTCTATACATGTGTGTATATAGTCTATACATATGTGTGTTTTGAAGACATCTGTTGTTTCTGGACTTATATATAAAGGTGAAGATAAAGTCTAGCATACCATGTATTTCCTGTTATTTACAAATTTATTTACTAGTTTAATTTCTCTTACTTTGGGGGAGATACTTTGTACTTTTGTTACTTTTTATATGAACTTGAAGAGATTATTGTATTATCTAAGAGATTTAATTATTTTGATAGTAATTTATAAATTAGAGTTATTTGGCATAATTAGTAGGGAGGCTTACAATATATGGGTATAGATATTAAAAACTTCACATCTTCTTAGTTATTAATAATGGAGTTAAAATTCATTAATTGGTATATATGTTTTATTTCATAAAGATTTCCACTCATAGGGGCACCTGAATGGCTTAGTCGTTAAGTGTCTGCCTTCAGCTCAGGGTCCTGGGATCAAGCCCCGTATCTGACTCCTCGCTTTGTGGGAAGCCTGCTTTTTCCTCTCCCACTCTCCGTGCTTGTGTTCCTGCTCTTGCTATCTCTTCTGTCAAATAAATAAAATCTTTTAAAAAATAAAAAATAAAATAAATCCTTACCAAAAAAAAAAAAAAAGATTTCCACTCATAACCACAGTATGATTATATATAAACATTATGATTTTCAAATATTAGTAATTAATCCTTTAATAATCAGTGTATTCGTATGAAGTTTTTTTGTTTTGTTTTGGAATATTTTCTATAAGAAACAATATATTTTATTATTTAAAAATATTCTCACTGGACACATGCATGCCATCACATGTAATATATTTGGGTTTTAGTTTTCCTGAGCTATTCTAGTATCTTTTTTTTAAAGCTTTTCATTTAAATATGATTGACAAAATCATAAGACATTCAAAGTATACATTGTGATTATATTGATGAACATATACCTTGTAAAAGGATTCCTCCCATCTAGGTAATCAGCATATCCATCACATCACACACCGTGCTATAGATAACTTTATGATTTCCTTCTTTCATGATTGAATAATATCCTATTGGATGTGGCTATATATTCTTTATTGCATTCACCCAATGTGGGACATTTAGTTTGTTTCTATACCTTGTCTATTGTGAGTATGTTGTGATGAACATAGCAAGGCATTATATCTTTTTGATACTCTGTTTCCATTTTCTTTGGTTATATACTCAGAAGTAGGAGTGCTGTATATAACAGTTCTATGTTTAATTTTTTCAGAAACTGCCATGTTGTTTTCCATAGTGACTTGCACCAATTTACATTCTTACTAACAATGAACAGGGTTCATTTTCTCCACATCCCCGCCAACTCTAGCTATATCTTATATTTTGATTACACCCATGCTAACAAGTATAAGGTGGTATCTTCTTGTGATTTTGATTTGTATATCCCTGATAATTAATGATGTTGAACACCCTCTAATATATCTGATGGCAATTTGTATATTTTCTTTGGAAAAACGTCTGTATTAAGTTCCTCAGTCCATGTTTATTAGGATTGGTTTTGGGCTGGTGAATTATAGGAGCTGTTTATAAATTATGGATATTAACCCTTTAACAAATATATGAATATAGCAAATATTTTCTCCCATTCTATTGGTGGAATTGTCATTTTGTTGATGGTCTTCTTTGCTGTGAAGAAGAGTTTTAGTTTGATGTAGTCATACTTGTTTATTGTTTTTATTTTATTGCCTTGTCTTTTGGTGTCAAATCCAAAATTTAAAAAAAAAAAATAAATCATTTCCATGACCCTGTCAAGGAGCTCACCCTTGGTTTTCTTCTAGTATTTTTAAGGTTTTAGATCTTAAGTTTAGTCTTTAATCCATTTTAATTTTTTTTTTCCCAAGGTGTAGGATAGATATCCAGTATCATTCTTCTGCATGTGGCTCTCAAATTTTCCCAGGTCCATTTATTGAGGAAACTACACTTTTCCTATTGTGTATGCCTATATTCTTTGCTGTGAATTAATTGACCATATATGTATGGATTTAGTCAAAGGCTCTCTACTGTGTTCCATTGATCTATGTGTCTGTTTTTATGTTGGTACCATATTAGTCAATACCACTGGAATTTTGATTGAAATTGTACCAAATCTGTAGATCACTTTGGATAGGATAGCCCTTTTTTTTTAATTAATTTTTTATTTTTTATAAACATATATTTTTATCCCCAGGGGTACAGGTCTGTGAATCACCAGGTTTACACACTTCACAGCACTCACCAAAGCACATACCCTCCCCAATGTCCATAATCCCACCCCCTTCTCCCAAACCCCCTCCCCCCAGCAACCCTCAGTTTGTTTTGTGAGATTAAGAGTCACTTATGGTTTGTCTCCCTCCCAATCCCATCTTGTTTCATTTATTCTTCTCCTACCCACTTAAGCCCCCATGTTGCATCACCACTTCCTCATATCAGGGAGATCATATCATAGTTGTCTTTCTCTGCTTGACTTATTTCGCTAAGCATGATACGCTCTAGTTCCATCCATATTGTCGCAAATGGCAAGATTTCATTTCTTTTGATGGCTGCATAGTATTCCATTGTGTATATATACCACATCTTCTTGATCCATTCATCTGTTGATGGACATCTAGGTTCTTTCCATAGTTTGGCTATTGTGGACATTGCTGCTATAAACATTCGGGTGCATGTGCCCCTTTGGATCACTACATTTGTATCTTTAGGGTAAATACCCAATAGTGCAATTGCTGGGTCATAGGGCAGTTCTATTTTCAACATTTTGAGGAACCTCCATGCTGTTTTC
This sequence comes from Mustela nigripes, assembly GCF_022355385.1. NCBI lineage: Eukaryota > Metazoa > Chordata > Mammalia > Carnivora > Mustelidae > Mustela > Mustela nigripes. Next base: position 90,709,126 of record NC_081569.1, read on the forward strand.
CAGAGTGGCTGCACCAGCTTGCATTCCCACCAACAGTGTAGGAGGGTTCCCCTTTCTCCGCATCCTCGCCAGCATCTGTCATTTCCTGACTTGTTGATTTTAGCCATTCTGACTGGTGTGAGGTGATATCGCATTGTGGTTTTGATTTGTATTTCCCTGATGCCGAGTGATATGGAGCACTTTTTCATGTGTCTGTTCGCCATCTGGATGTCTTCTTTGCAGAAATGTCTGTTCATGTCCTCTGCCCATTTCTTGATTGGATTATTTGTTCTTTAGGTGTTGAGTTTGGTTTTAAAATATATACCCATCTGATAAACATTCACAGTGACCCAAAGGGATACATGTGAAAGCCATTAAGTGCAGCACTAATTTGAAAGACTTTACAGAAGAAGTGATTTTTCAGATAAAATCTGGAGAGTAAGAGGCAAAAATTGATTCATATTCAATAAGGTGTATTTATCTCACAGAAAAATCAGTGAGGCAAATGAAATTTTATATTTGTTCAGTGGGGACACACTAAATGAATTTATTCCAAGCTCTTTACATTTTTATAGGAACTATGCACAGTAACACTCCAAATGTTCAAGAAATAGAATAAGGATATTTATTATATCCTTATATTATATATATTAAATATATTTATTATATAAGAAACTAATTGTAACATGGAGGTTAGTACCCTATTGGTTGGCAACATAAATACTACTCATTCATACCATTAAAATTAGTGAAAATAAAAAGAAAAATGTATTATTAGCATATTGGCTTCATTATTCAGATGGAAATGAAAAATTGCAGCATTCTTAATAAGCATCTTTACCTTATTGTGATAAAGCCTAACTATCTAAAATTTAGGTAAAAAAAAGAGAGAAATGACTACATTAAAGTTGGAAATAAAGCCAGATGATTCCTGCAGTGTTCTAAAAGTTTTATCCAATTTGATTAGAGAAGAAAAACATAAATTTTAATCATGAACATGATATAATATTTAAATATTATAAGTAATATTTATAAAATCCAGTCAGAATAAGTGGTTATAACAAATAATGAAGTATAGTAAGCATGCTGAATGATAAATGAATATGCATACTTAGCAATTAAAAATAGGGAATACTTGAAAATAATATACATTAAAAAACACATAAATACTACTGTCACAACCACTGTAGTCCAGTCCCATCTGGACTTCTTTCTATTTTACAGTACAAACCTTTTCCCTCCCCAGGGCATTGGCATTTATTGCTCTATGGATTGGTTTAAGAAAAAAAAAAAAAGCATTACCATATTAAAAACACTTTGGAAAATCTTCAACTAATGTCAAACTTAATGTTGAAGGCTTAAAGACTTCCGATTTAGATTGCAGTAAAAAACGTGTTGACTCTCACTTCTTTTATTCAGTCTTGTACTGGAGGTTTTATCCATTTAAATAAGGTAAAATGGGGCACCTGGGTGGCTCAGTGGGATAAAGCCTCTGCCTTCAGCTCAGGTCATGGTCTCAGGGTTCTGGGATTGAGGCCCACACTGGGCTCTCTGCTCAGCAGGGAGCCTGCTTCCTCCTCTCTCTCTGCCTATGTCTCTGTGTACTTGTGATCTCTCTGTGTCAAATAAATAAATAAAATCTTTAAAAAAAATAAAGTAAGATGAAGAAATAAAAAATAAAGAGATTAGAAAATAAGCATAAAAACTACTCACACAACATAATGCTCACATAACAAGTAACAATACCTCTTTATTTTTTTCTTCAGGTTACATGAGGAGTCTTCATTTATTTATTTATTTATTTAAAAGATTTTATTTATTTATTTGACAGAGATCACAAGTAGGCAGAGAGGCAGGCAGAGAGAGAGAGAGAGGTGAAGCAGGCTCTGCTGAGTAGAGAGCCCGATGCAGGCCTCGATCCCAGGACCCTGAGAGCATGATCTGAGCCGAAGACAGAGGCTTAACCCACTGAGCCATCCACGTGCCTACATGAGAATTCTTTAAAAATGAGTTACTTGCTTGTGTTTTTTAAAACACTTTATTGAAAAATTATTGAATACAAAAAATTATGCATATTTAATGAACATAAATTGAAGATTTGGAAATAAGTATACATCCATGACACAACCTCAACAATCTATACCATAAACATATCTATTACCAGCAAAAATTTCTCACCCTCTTTATTAATACTGTATCTGTGATGATGATGATGATGATGATGATGATGATGAGGGGGAGGAGCAGGGTGTATATGATAAGAACAAAACATAAGATCTACCCTCTTAGCACATTTAAGGGAACTTAAATATATAAGAAAATGTTGTTAACTATAGTCTTTATGCTGTATAATAGATCTCCAGGACTTCTTTACTTTGTGTAACTGAAACTTTATACCCTTTGACTAATATCTCCCCCCCTTAGTCCCTGGCAACTACCATTCCACTCTCTTCTACTATGAGTTTGACTATTTTTGATACCTCATATAATTGATATCATGTAGTATTTATTTTTCTATGTTTGGCTTATTTCACTTAGCATAACATCTAGGTTAATCCATGTTGTCACAAATGGCAGGATTCCTTTCTCTTTTAAGGCTGAATATTAATCCCTTTATGTATATATGACATTTGTATATCCATTCATCTGTTGATTGACACTTAGGTTACTTTCACCTCTTGATTATTGTGGATAATGTTGCACTGAATATGGGCATGCAAATACTTCTTCGGGACCCTGTTTTCAATTATTTTTATGTTTATAAATATTTTATTTATTTTAGATAGAGAGTATGTGTGGCAAGTGGGGGGCTGGGTAGTGGGAGAGGAAGGGAATCTTAAGCAGACTTCCCATTGAGTGCAGAGCCTGATGCGGGGCTCAGTCTCAGGACCCTAAGATTATGACCTGAGTTAAATCAAGAGTTGGGTGCCTACTCCTGGGTATTTACCCCAAAGATACAGATGAAGTGAAAAGAATGGCCATCTGTACCCCATTGTTTATAGCAGCAATGGCCACGGTCGCCAAACTGTGGAAAGAACCAAGATGCTCTTCAACGGACGAATGGATAAGGAAGATGTGGTCCATATACACTATGGAGTATTATGCCTCCATCAGAAAGGACGAATACCCAACTTTTGTAGCAACATGGATGGGACTGAAAGAGATTATGCTGAGTGAAATAAGTCAAGCAGAGAGAGTCAATTATCATATGGTTTCACTTCTTTGTGGAGCATAACAAATATCATGGAGGATAAGGGGTGTTAGAGAGAAGAAGGGAGTTGGGGTAAATTGGAAGGGGTGGTGAATCATGAGAGACTATGGACTCTGAAAAACAATCTGAGGGGTTTGAAGTGGCGGGTGTGTGGGAGGTTGGGGTACCAGGTGGTGGGTATTATAGAGGGCATGGATTGCATGGAGCACTGGGTGTGGTGAAAAAATAATGAATACTGTTTTCTGAAAATAAATTAATTAATTAAAAAAAAAAAGAGTTGCATGCCTAACCAACTCAGCTGTCCAGGGACACCAAAAATCATTTGTACTTTTATGCAATAGTAATAACTGGAAAATAACATTAAATACCATTTATAGTACTATACCCGTACTTAGGATTAAATTTAAATATGCACATGAACTATATTCTAAAAACTATAGTATATTACTGAAAAAAATTCTTTATCAGAATTTGATTATAAAAATAAAAAATTTGTGTATCTAATAATTCTGATAAACAGTAATTTATATTTTCAAAAGGAATGTAAGAAATTTATGATTATTTGTTGCATTTTAATAATAGAAATTAATTTAAATAATTGAGATTATAAAAGACATTGAAAAATTAGGATGCCAAAAAGACTAACTAGGACCTCTATTAAGCTTTCATTATTTTATTTTTTATCTTATTTTATTTTTTTTAATATTTTATTTATTTTTCAGAAAGAGAGTACACAGAATGGCAGGCAGAGGCAGAGGGAAAAGCAAGCTCCCCGCCAAGCAAGCAGCCCAATGTGGGACTTGATCCCAGGATGCTGGGATCATGACCTGAGCCAAAGGCAGCTGATACCTGACTGAGCCACCCAGGCATCCCACATTTCATTATATTAAATCATTAAAAGAACAAGTGTCAAAGTAGAATAATTTGATAGCTATCTTTCACTAAAATCATTTCATGAATCCAAAAACATGACAGTAACATAGAAAAGTGTCATAACTGCCACAGGAACTGAAGCAGCTAGATATTCTGATCTTTGTAGGACCCTTGGAGTAAAAAGCCATCAAAGGCAAATAGAAAAGCAATGTCAACAAGATATAGTCCCCAGGGAATCTGAGGCAAAATAGAAAAAAATGAGTAGATAATAGCAGATGTTTTCCCCCAAGGACAATTCTAGAACAATAATTAAATATTAAGACAGTATCTGAAAAAGAGTGTAGTAATGCTAACAGGAAGAAGAAATTGAGAGAAGGATAAAACCATTTATAGCAGTTACTCTACTATTTGCTACAAGTTGATATTTAATCAAAAAACAGACATACAAACCTGTAGATAAAACCAAACTAAACCAAAATAAACTTGAGTAATCCAGCAGAGTTGCTGCTATAGAACACAGCCTCGATTTATTTAGCCACTAATTTAAAATCAGAGGTATTTACACAAAGCAACTTTTTACGCTTGTCATTGCATTTAGGTATTTCTTTTTTTTCAATTAATCCTACTTAGGTTATTCATGGAACAAGAGAATCTGATTTAGTTTGTAGTATTTCTTTTTTTTTTTTTTAAACATATATTTTTATCCCCAGGGGTACAGGTCTGTGA
>NC_081569.1:90718914-90832875 GCF_022355385.1 Mustela nigripes
CTTAGCAAACTCAACACCCAAAGAACAAATAATCCAATCAAGAAATGGATAGGATAGCCCTTTTAACAATATTCATTATTCCAGGGGGCCTTGGTGGTTCACTCAGTTTAGTATCCAACTCATGGGTTTCTACTCAGATTGTGATATCAGAGTCCTGGAATTGAATCCCATGTCAGGCTTTGTGCTCAATGTGGAGTCTGCTGGATATTCTCTCTCCCTCTACCACTCCTGCTTGTGCTCTCTCACTCCTTCTCTCTAAAATAAATCTTTTTAAAAATATCCTTTCTTTCAATCCCTGAGACAGAATATTTTTGCATTTACTTGTGTCTTCTTCAGTTTCTTTCATCAATGTCTTACAGTTTTCAGTAAACAGATCTTTTACCTCCTTGGTTACATTTACTCCTACATATTTCATTATTTTGATGAGACTGTAAATAGGATTGTTTTAGTTTCTTCTTTTTGATCATTGTTATTGGATGGGATCACAATCAGCCTCCATTTTGATATGGATAATGTCAATATTTTCTTGTTAGCTCCACCAAGTATTGGAATAATTCAGCTAGTTTCTGGATTTCCTTTGGGGGTAATTTTTATTTGGGAAGCTATAGATTTGAAGTGTCTGTGGTAGAAGGTGAATTAAGGAAGGTCCTATGTCTCCATCTTGGACCAGAAATTCTCTGAAAGGGTCCATTAAAGAAGTATTATTTAAAACATTACCTATAAATCTATAAATTTGACAAATGTCAAACAACACACAGGACTGCTGATATTTTAGAGAAAAAAAATTTAAATTAAAATTCAGGTATTAGGGGTGTCTGGGTGGCTCAGTGGATTTAAGCCTCTGCCTTCAGCTCAGGTCACGATCCCAGGGTCCTGGGATCAAGCCTCGCATCAGGCTCTCTGCTTGGCAGGGAGCCTGCTTCCCTTCCTCTCTTTCTCCCTGCCTCTCTGCCTACTTGTGATCTCTGCCTTTCTGTCAAATAAATAAATAAAATCTTTTAAAAAAATTTAAAAAAATTCAGGTATTAGAGATTGCATATTATAAAAGGCAATCCTTGTAAATTAACATGATGAAAAATCTCTCACTATCCACACTGGAAATTAGAAGCTAAATTTATCGCAGTTTACACATATAAAGTAACATAATATTTTTGACAGGTTCTACTATGAAAACATTTTTTTTTATTTTAATAAAGAATTACAGGCATATATATGTAATATGTGTGTGTGTATATTTACCAAAAAATGCTACATTTTATTTCATATTGAAGCTGGGACAGCTGTAATGAAATAGGCTTTCAAATTTGACAGAAGAAACAAAATATAGCACATTAACCATTGTTGTGAAAACATTTATGATTTGTTTATAGTGAACTATTTATCATTTTAGTCCCTGATCCTGTTATCCATTTGCAGGTTAAATGTCATAATCAAAGTTGTCAAATCCATTTAGTGATCAATAAATTAGAGTTGACTTTCTAATTTAAATGTTTTTAAGTTAATGTAGATTAAAACTAGTGTGTGGAAAAAAGTATCATTTAAATATACAATAAATATCAAATTAATTTACTGCCAAAATTGGTGCATTTAAGGTGCCAGAATGCTAAAGAATAATTTCTTTAGATTTCATTTTTAATACAGTGAAGATATAAGAAGAAAGATGATTTTTTTTAGACTTTTTAACTCTCTATTCAGGAGAATTTATGATAATTTTTAAAGCACCTAATTGCTCCAACGTGCCAACTAACAGGCAATGAGAATTCAAATACTGTCAAGAGACATAAACTTGCTCAACACAGAAAATCTGTGTACAGAATAAACTATGTAAGGAAAAGAAAAAAAAAAGGAACAAACCACCAATAACAAACTTTTGCTTGGGGAGACATCCAAATGACTTATCATTTGGACAGTGAAGAGTCTTTAGTTTTTGTTTACGCCCCAATATTTGTCCCAATTCAGGAGACTGAGCATGCAATCAATACTTAAGTATCGACAAGCCAGAATAGTTCACAATGGCAGTGAAGCAGCAATTAGGTAGGTTAGGTAGGCAGGATTGGTCTTACATGGTAAAAGGAAAGCACAAAAGGAGAGGTATGGTACAGGCTGAGAAAAGTCCAGATCTTCATTCCCTTTGTGATTTTATAAAGTCCCAAAGCACTGATAATTATTGCTCTAAACAGCTTCCTCTAACAATGAATAATTATCTTTCTTAAAGATTTGTTAATATTTACTGGTGAAAGAAAATATAAAGTAATTCACCTCGGTGAAATCCATTATAACGTTTAAATACTTTCCATCTTCATTTTCCCTTAAGTTAACATGAGGCAAAAAAAACAAAACAAAACAAAACAAAAAAACAAAAAACCCTATGTTTATTGATTGCCTACTATATTTCAGTCTTTGAAGCTTTCATATACTGTCATTCCCTTCTCCACAAACAAATACTCACCTTTTAATTTTCCTCATGAGGAAATTTATCAGAGATTAAGTCTTTTGCCAAACAATATACTTTTTAAAAAAAATTTGGTGCCCAAATACAATTGTATATAATTCATAACTCTTATTAATGACATTAAAATACTTCCAATTGGTTTCCTCTGATTTGTCAGGCTTTCTTATATTTAATATGTATTCTGATACATCTGTGAATTAATTCACTCTATTTAAATTCATCAGACATATGCATTGATAATATATGCTATGTATACAGATATGTTAGGAATATAATGTATTTCATACATATGTCAGAGTTAGAGCAAGAGACCTTATAATATACATTCTATCCTGTCAGTTTGAAAAGATAATTTTACATAGTAGATTATGTTATTTTGCTAGCCAAATTTAATTTGGTAAAATCAATATAATGTTATTTGCAGTTCCTTTTTTTAAACTGGTCACACTGCATTATTTCAACATATTGAAATGAGTAACATTAATTTTGATTAAGTCTTTAATTTTCAACATGCTTTTAGGACAGGGTTATTATTTTAATTTTACAAATGAGGTAAGACAAGCTCAGAGGTTAAGTGGTTAAATTACATAAGCTTCATAGAAAATTTTAAATCCAAGAGGCCAAACTACTAGCTAATTATCTTGCTCCACAATTCAAAAGCCATTTTTGAAAAAATATATTACATAATATTTAATGCAGGTATATTTATTTTTAGCTGACTCTGAAGTACTGTGTTCAGAATGATCACTTTAGGGAACAGGTTTTCAGCATATGTCAACATAAAAGACGATGGTGACATAAATAATTATGATAGATTGTCTACATATTTGATCTGAATTTAGGTTTCAAACAAACTAATCTTGCTACTATTATACTTAGGGAATTGTTTAAATTGCTTGCAATATGAGCTAGCTATTTGTAACGTGCTGTCCTCCTAGGTGTTGATAAAGATAAATCACTACACCATTTCATGTGTTTTTCTTTCTACCCCTACCTCACTCATCAGCTGCACAACAAACACATTACTGTCCTGTCATTATTACTGATAATCACTTTTAGAAAACATTACTGCACCATTCCATAATGCTATCTTTTATTAAAATTTTATACATTTATATGTATCTTTTATTTTTCTGGCCCATTCAAACCCTCATTTATCTTTCTATCCCCCAAATTTTGCTCCTCGAATTTATTCCACATCTCCTTTTTTCAGATCTAGATCCACTGTCCATAAAGTAAATCTATTTGTCATCTTCCCACGTTTTATAGTACCATTTATGAATGGTACAATAAGCACTTTAATTAACTCTCCTGTATACCTATTTTGTTCCTAAGTCATTGATAGACTAGAATTACACTTTATTTTCCATTGCTGTTCTCACCCACCTACAGTGGATATTAATCTCTTCCTGACTGAATGGGTCATAGAAGCTTCAAAGTTATTCTAACCTAGTATTTCCTTTCTCTTCCTTCAATAATTCCAAATACCCTAGTTAATTATTGTTTCTCAAAATTTGCTTTTCTCAAACATATTCAAAATCATGTATCTTTTCAACTTTTCAATAAAATAAATGGAAAGTAATTTATCTAGATGTCAATGCACACCACAATCTGACTCTAGTTTACTTATCTGCTTCATTTTGAATTGGTTCCTGTTGTTGGCAATGTAGATTGAGTGTTTCTCAATCAACTATGTTGTAGACATGCTTCCAGGAATTTTATTATGTAACATTAACATGTCATTACATTTGGTAATTCCTGTATTAATTGGTATATTACTAAGAATGTGTGGCACATATTAAAAATGATGGAACAGAAAAAGGTCTGAAAAACCCTACACTAGAGTAACCTAAAATTTTATTTTGATGATCCCTATTGTTATGAGTTTATTAATTTTTAATAATGTCCTATTTTGCATGACAATTCCATCATGAGAATAAACTGTATAATTTTATGTACAAAATGGCATCAAATTAGAAATTTATTGACATTAAGTCCTCTAAAAACAATTCTAACCATTATATGAGTTTCAGTAAGTCTTAGTCTTTTTGCAGATGGAGGGTCTTGCCTATGTTGATGGCTATTGACTTAACAGGGTGGCGCTTGCTAAAATTCGGGATGGTTGTGGCAATTTATTAAAATAAGACAACATTTAAGTTTGACTCTTCTTTCATGAGAAATTTCTATGTAGCATGTGATGCTGTTTGATAGCATTGTACCCATAGAAAACTTCCTTCAGGATTGGAGTCAATCCTCTCAAACCCTACCACTGCTTTATCAAATAAATTTATGTTATATTCAAAATCCTTTGTTTCCACCTCTACAGTCTTTACAGCATCTCACTAGACATAGATTCCATATCAAGAAACCACTTTGTTCATCCAATAAGAAGCAACTCCTCACCTATTAAAGTTTGACCAGGAGATCTCATCAATTCAGTTATATCTTCAGATACCATTTTTAATTCTAGTTTTTCTATCTCCACCACATCTGTAGCTACTTCCACCCAGAAGTTTTAAACCCCTCAGAATCAATCACCCATGAGGGCTAGAATCAACCTTTTCCAAACTCCTGTTAGTGTTGATATTTTCACCTCTTCTCATGAGTTACAAATGTTCTTAATGGCATCTAAACTGGTGAATTCTTTCTAGAAGGTTTTCAATTTACTTTCCCCAGACCTGGCAGAGGACTCACTAGGGGCTGCTATAGCTTTATGAAACGTATTTCTTAAAAAATAAACTTGACAGCTTAAATTATTAGTTCCATAGGCTAACACAACATGTGTGTTAACAGGCATTAAAACAACATTAATCTCAGTGTGCACCTTCATCAAAGCTCTTGGGTGACCAAGTGCATTATCAATGAGCAGTAACATTTTGAAAGGACTCTTATTTTTTCTGAGCAGCATTTCTCTGCAGTAGGCTTAAGATATTTGGTAAACTATGTTGTAAAGAGATGTGCTGCCATCCAGGCTTTATTGTTCCATTCATAGAATATAGGCAGAGTAGATTTAGAGCAATTTTTAAGAATCCTAAGATTTTAAAATGGCAAATGAGCATTGGCTTCAACTTAAAGTCACCAGCAACATTAACCCCTAACAAGAGTCAGCCTATCCTTTGAAGCCAGGCATTAACTTCTTGCTAGCCAAACAAGTCCAGGTGGCATCTTCTTCCCATGTAAGGTTGATACATTAAGAATCTGTTATTAAGTGTAACCACTTCATTAATTATCACAGATAGATCCCTGGCTTCAGCTCCTACATCGGTAATTGATGCTTCAGCTTTCATGGAATTGAAAAGAGTTAGGACCTTGCCCTGTATTAGAGTTTGAATTAAGTGGATGTCATGGCTGGTTTGACCTTCTATTCAGAGCATTAAAATTTTCTCCAGTATCAGTAATAAGGCTATTGTGTCTTCTTACCACTTGTGTATTCCCTGCAGTAACACTTTTCACTTCTTTCAAGAACTTTTCCTTTGCATTCACAACTTGGCTGTTTTGATGTCAGATATCCAGATTGTAGTTTATCTTGACTTTTCATGCCCTCTTTATTATGCTTAATCACTTCTAACTTTTTATTTGGAGTGAGAGATGTAAGACCCTTCTTTTCACTAGGATATTTAGATGACATTATAAGGTTATTAACTGGCTTAATTTCAATATTGTTACATCTCAGTGAGTAAGGAGCCTGAGAACTACAGAGAGAATGGCCAGTTGGCGGAGGAGTCAGAACATACATTATCAGCGCAGTTTACCATCCTACATGGGCATAGTTCTTAATGCCCCAATTACAATAGTTACTTCAAAAATCACTGATCACAGATCACCATAACAAATATAATAACAAAAAGTTTGAAATATTATGAGACTCACCAAAATGTGATACAGACACATGAAGTCAGCAAAAGCTATTGGAAAAATGGTCCCAGTAGTCTTGCTTGATGCAGATTTGCCATAAAAATGCAATATCTAGGAAATACAATAAAGCAAAATGCAATAAAATGAGGTATGCCTGTTTCCAAAACACATTAAACTCATGCTCACAGCATCATATTATCAACCTATGTGAAAAACGTTTGCAGGCTGTTTTCCCTAATAACACTGAAATTCACCCATTTGACATTATAGTACATTTAACGATTATTTCATTAGGCCCATCACATGAAGCAATATGCTTGTAATATGGACATAAATAATGAAAGCTAATATCAACTAAATAACAGTATGGTTTCTAAAATCAGGAGAATGATAATTTGACATCTTGTGATCTGAAGCTGTTATGTACTCTTGTAGTTAAAAATAGCAAGTTTATGTTAGACATTCTTAAATTTTCTATTTTGAATAGCCAAATCAGAACATTGCAAAACTTCAGATAAAAAGACTATGAATTATTGATTATTTATGTTAAAGATTTTAGATAATTATTCACATAAATAATAAAAGTTGGGAAATAGTCATTTAACTATTGATAAAGTTGTGTCTATTTTTTTAAGAGAGATGTTATAGCCAATATACCAAATTTTATAGCAAATTTTTGTCTAAAAAGTAAAGTTTATAATATTGCCTTTCCGGCTTTTTCCTGACCAATAAAAATTTCTCTTACAATTGAGGAGTACTAAAAAACTCATATTCTGATACTACCCACTACTTGTTTTTGCTCATTTGCAATGTTAAAAACACATTTTGTTTGGAATTCTACAATGTACCTTATAAACAATTACTCTCTTCTGGTAATTATTTAATATCAATAATTAGGTTCATGTAATTGTTTTCTAAATTCAAGGTATCTGACACTGTAATTTATATATTCTATATACATGTAATTGCCTCTCCTATGGTTGCTTTTTTTAAGTGTATTTATTTCATCTAAATATAAGTCATATGATTTGATCAAGGAAAGGGGATCTGAAGTTACTATAGCAACTAGGAAAACAATTTAGATAAGTGATAGGAGGTCACTTGTATGAACTAGTGAGAGCATTTTAAACCCAATATTTAAAGCAGAATCCAGAGTGCAGTGGACTAAAGTGTTAACAGATGAAAAGAAATTTGAAAATGCATGTAACGTCATTTCTCTGGAAAGCTGATTATGCATAGAAAGAGACCAGTAAGTTAGACATTATGAGGAGAAGAGATAAACTTTTTATTCTGTTTATAAAATGATTTCAATAAAACATTTCAAAACAATTAGAAGATAACAAAACTTATACAAAAGCTGAAATCTTCATCAATATTCCACCTACAATCCTAATACTTTTTCTTTCCTGAACCATTTAAAAATTTTTGTATAAAGTCCTTTTTTTTTTTTTAAAGATTTTATTTATTCACTTGACAGAGATCACAAGTAGGCAGAGACGCAGGCAGAGAGATAGAGAGGAGGAAGCAGGCTCCCTGCTGAGCAGAGAGCCTGATGCGGGGCTCGATCCCAGGACCCTGAGATCATGACCTGAGTGAAAGGCAGAGGCTTAACCCACTGAGCTACCCAGGCGCCCCTAAAGTCCTTTTATATTAGCAGAAAATCTGAAAATTCATGACAAAATAGTGTATGTTTTTAACCTAAGTCTATTGGTTATTTTGTAATGTTTGTTTCTATGTTTGTTTATAGATACAAAACATAATAGTACATAATTTGGTACATATCATATAACATGTATCATATATTAATGTAATAATATATTACTAAATATATAATATATTACATAATGAAATATTCAGTATATATTTTACATATATAGTGTATTTGTTTTGTATTTGTGTGTGTGTGTGTGTGTGTTTATGGGTATAATCTTTGTCAAATTATATGAGACAAAGGTGCAGATATCATGATCATTAACTTATTTCAACAGGTCTTTCCTGGTAGCAAGAACATTCACTTACATAACCACAATAAATTTTTAGTCAGGGAATCTAACTTCCTACAGTATTATTATCAGATATGCAGTACATAATCAAATTCACCATTTATACTAATAATGTCCTTTATAACCATTTTTTTTGTGATTCAAGATCCAAAACATAATCAAGGATTGGATTTAGTTATAATAACTTCTGATTCTCAAGGAATATGTATTGTTTAACCTTTGTGATTAACATAGGATCTACTTAGAGAGATTCTTAAACTGTTAATAGTCTGTTCCCTACTGAACAGCAAATAACTTCAGGATCTGTTCATCAATCCTGCCTAAAACAAATATTATGACTGCAAAGCAGTGCAAAAATTTCATTGTAAATACCTTTCCCTTCTTACCATTGTCTGTATCTGTTATATGTATCTATCATATCATTGTGTGAGTGCGCATGATTGTGTATATACTTTGCTTCCTATTTACCTACATATTTTTTTTAAGATTTTATTTATTTATTTGACAGAGAGAAAGATCGCAAGTAGGCAGAGATGCAGGCAGAGAGGGAGAAGCAGGTTCCCCACGGAGGAGAGAGCCCGATGTGGGACTTGATCTGAGGACCCTGAGATCATGACCTGAGCTGAAGGCAGAGGCTTTAACCCACTAAGCCACCCAGGCGTCCCTCCCTAGATATTTTTGTATAGATATGGGCATATAGTTCTTCTTAAAAAAAATTAAAAAAAAATCCAATATACTATGATTCATTACTAACACTCATCAATTATTTATTCAAATTATTTTACCAATGGGAAATTCTTCAAGCTGAATTTTATGTCTCTTTGAAATATCCCCAGTATGTTTTGGGCACGTCTATACTTTCTCTTGTTAGAGATATTATAGGTTCATCATGTATCTCCCTTGCCCAGCTCTGAAATTTGCTTTTCCTCCAAGGACCCTGATATCTACTTATTAGAAAAGACAGACATATTCTTTGAATCTATTTAAATGCTTTCTCTTTTGATTGTATCTCTCTTTAAAATTTTCAAAAGCACAAGGCAATGATTTGAAGATATTATATTTCAGATAACTGTTTTACTATTATGTTAATTCTTCAAAGTGAGACGATGATTATATGAAAAAGTAACTTTCAAGGTGTAGATTATTTGCAAATTTTTATTATATTCTGGGAAATGAGAGCACAAATAATTGGTATCAAGTTACACTTTAGCCAGCAGTTTGTAATAATACTCTTTTCACTTAAACCTCATTTCCTCTGTTGGATATTAAATACTGTTAAGTATTTTATTAAGAAAGAGTTTTTGCTTGCATTTTGCATTCACTGATATGATGAATGCTTGTCAAATGCTTATTACTATTGTATTTCTTCTTGAAAACATATTCACATAAATAATCTACTTGTATATTAGAACAGAAGATGCAAAATCATATATAATACATCAATTACAGTAACTATCTGTAATCTTATTTACATTTGTCCAATTTTTCCAAAATACATGTTTGTATGTACAGAATATATATATGTGACATTTCTGAGCATGTGCTACATATATATATATACATATATAAAATTTTTTACACTTATGAACTTAACAGAAAAATACCAAACAAATGTGTTCAAATATATGTATATGTGTAAATATACATATATGTACATATTCCATATATATATTTAATATAAGACATTCCATAGTAATTGTAAAATCTTCCTTTGCTTTTAAGATTATTCAATTATGGGCGCCTGGGTGGCTCAGTGGGTTAAGCTGCTGCCTTCGGCTCAGGTCATGGTCTCAGGGTCCTGGGATCGAGTCCCACATCGGGCTCTCTGCTCCGCGGAGAGCCTGCTTCCCTCTCTCTCTCTCTCTGCCAGCCTCTCTACCTACCTGTGATCTCTCTCTGTCAAATAAATAAATAAAATATTTTAAAAAAAGATTATTCAATTACAAGTTAATATAATCAACTATATCTTACTTTAAGTTGATATTTTTATTTTATATTTTCAATACACTTACATACTTATTTACATTTGCATGTTTGATTTTTGATGTGATATGAAGATTTTTCTATCAATCTCTTTCTCCTTATTTATCTAATAAATACCAATATGCATTTAATTTTCAAACATCTATAGCTTAGGCCTATTTTAATAATACTCTTTTTGTCCAGTGATATTATATACAATATAGATTTTATAAATGTTTACCAGTATATATATATATATATGAAAATACCCCACATAATATACTAGCACATTTTGCTAGTATATTATGTGGGGTATTTTCATACCTATCTCATAACTAATATTCATGTGTCTGTGCTCTTAAGTAATATTTTACCAAGTTCCACCTAATGATTCTATTACTTCATGAAGTAAATGTAGTTACTTTATATGATTACTTTAGTCTTCTGCATATAAAGATAAATCGTCTATCTTCTTTAACACTTCTTGGTTTCTTTGTCCTTTGATCTACTCTTTTTGATTTATCTTTAGCTGCCACTGTGTATATCATGGAGGGTGTTATGCTGCTCTTTCCACAGCATCATTTTGAAGAAACACTCCTTATCTCCACCCTAGCTGATTTTCCTACAATAGCTGACAATATTCTCCTATTCTATTCCTTATCAGCTCATTTGATCCTATTTGCAGGTTTCTGTCTTTGCAAAGTAGATCATATAAAAACATTAACAGTGCATATCATTGTATTAAAGTCACCAACTGGTTATGGGAAATTCATCATAATACGCATCAAACTAAGTCCTGGTATTTATAAAATGTTTTCTTAGTCCTTCAACATGTTTCTTTGTGAAGTTATTATTTACATGGTGTTATATCTCCTTTTGATGGCATTTCACTTGACTTCAATTCCTATAGAAATCATGAAAATGCTCATTTTTTTAAAAAATTGTTAAATGAATAACTTCAATGAATACTTTTTATAGATCCTCTTAAAAAAGTCATGTGTTATTCTGATTCATAAATATGAGTGGTTTTCTTCTGTTGGTTTCTTAATTCTGAGATATACAGTGTTTGAGTTTTAAAAATAGGTACATCATTTATGAAGATGTTAAACATATATATGTGAGCATAATGATATGTGGGAGCTAATATATCATCTAATGCTAGTCTGCTTGGAACATCATAATAAAATACCACGTATTGCATGCCTTAAATAACAGAAATTTACTGCCTAACAGTTCTGTAGGCTGGAAGTCCTAGATCAAAGGTCCAGCAGGGTCAGTTTCTGATGAAAACAATCTCCTAGCTTGCAGACAGTTGCTGTTTAGCTGTAATCCTTAAATGCCTTTTACTCTTCTTTTGTGTGAGGAGAGAAAAGAGGGCTAAGGAGGGAAGGAGCGAGATGGGGGAAGGGAAAAGAGAGAAAGAGAGGGAGAAGCAAGCCCTCTGAGGTCTCATAATAGCACTAATTCTATCAGATTAGGGCCCCATCCTTATGAACTCAACCTTAATCACTTCTTTACTCCAAATATAGTCTTGTTGTGGGGATATGACTTGCATATATGAATTCTGGGGGACATACACTCTATCCATACCATTTACTCAGTTTGTTTTTTTATAAAATATTTTATTTATTTATTTGACAGAGAGAGAGATCACAAGTAGGCAGAGAGGCAGGCAGAGAGAGAGGGAGAAGCAGGCTCCCTGCTGAGCAGAGTCCAATGCGGGGCTTGATCCCAGGACCCTGAGATCATGACCTGAGCTGAAGGCAGAGGCTTAACCCACTGAGCTACCCAGACACTCCATTTGCTCAGTTTTATATTGTTAAATATACTTTTTAAAAAAAAATACACTTTTTTTTAAAAAAAAAAAAGCATTTTGTTTATATATTTGACAGAGAGAGAAAGAGTGCTCAAGCAGGGGAAGGGGCAGGTAGGCAGGGAGAAAGAGAGGGATAAGCAGGCTCCCCATAGAGCAAGGAGCCTGAAGCAGGGCTCTATCCTAGGACCCCAGAACATGAACAGAGCCAAAAGCACACTTTACCAACTGAGCCACTAAGGAGCCCCAGGACTGTGCTGTTCTTAACTATTCTCTATTTTACATTATTTTACTGGTGGGAATGCTATCTAATTCAGACCGTCTCAACTTATATAGTCCTTTGATTTTCAAATATAGGAAATCAAATCCAGCATGACCTTATGTAACCCTTCAAACACTTCTTAGAACCATGAATTTATTTATAATTCCCTAAATTAATAAAAAATTAAAGAGAAAAAAGCAGAACTTATTTCTTCTCAATGTATCTATTGAAATAAAATTTTTCTCTTTAACATAACTGAACTGTTTCATGGACAATATCTTAACACTGTTGGGATCAAAGGTATTCTTTCATTTTTAGTTTTGAAATAAGATGTTTTACTTATTGTGGTTGATTCAGACGGAATCTATCTTAACACATATCCATTCTTCACTTACACTCAACAGTAACCAGAGCTCAATCCAGAATGAAACAGGATGTTTTGTGCCTTCATATATTCATGATTTAATAGAAAGGCACAACTAAAATGAAGAGAAAACATATGGAAAAATTACAAGCTTTCTCCTAACGAACATACCACCTTGTACGTAGAATTTAGAGATATGCCAGGGTATTCCAATTAATTGCAAAATAATGTCACCCTTTCAGAATTTTTTTTTCTTCTAAGAGGCATATAAATTGATTCCATTATGCCTGCATTCTTTCTTTACCTCAGTCTTCCTCAGAGCTGCAAAGCTTTCATATCAACAAGCTAAAATATATCTATATCCTCACAATATTCTTTACATCTAATAATAATCCCAACCGTTCTTCATTTCTGCACACAGACTCTTACACCAGGCTCACAAAAATTTAAGATGCATCAGCAAAATGTTGATGTTTTCAGCTTCTTCTTTGATGGATCCCTTCACCTTCATTTTTTTTTTTTTAAGATTTTGTTTATGTATTACAAGTAGGCACAGAGGCAGGCAGAGAGAGAGGGGGAAGCAGGCTCCCCGCTGAGCAGAGAGCCTAATGCAGGGCTTGATCCCAGGACCCTGAGATCATGACCTGAGCCGAAGGCAGAGGCTTAACCCTCTGAGCCAGCCAGACACCCCACCTTCATTCTTTAATGGAAATTCAGTGTTTACCTGAGAAAACTGCAGTCCTGGGCTGCCCTCTCAAGAAGAGATTTTGTTTTGTTCAATATTCCAATACCAGGGGTCTGGAAATGAATTTGTTTCATGCACTATTTCTAAACCAATTTATAATTTTTTTTAAACAACTACAGCTCTCTTGAAATTACTGCTAATTAGCTTTACTTATTTTTGTCAATTTCCAACATCTTGATGTTTGCCCACCAAGTTCACTATCCTCCCCTCCACCACTGTTGGTGGTGAAAGAATAATGTCATTATTCTTGAAGTCATTCACTTCCACATACGTGATTCATTTAGTACTACAACCTCCCTAGATCCAACCATCTTTTCCCCTACCTCCCCATCAAAAATCACTTACTGTTTTTACTATAGGACGTGTTATCAACAATATCTGTACCTCCTTTAAAACCTCATTTTCAATCACCCATGCCATCTTCATCACTATCCAAACATCAAGCACATATAATGAAGTACCAATACTACAGAATTTTCTTCAACCTTTTAAAACATTACAGTCAACTGGTCACTATTTATTTTTTCCATTATCTATCACTTCACTACTAGTCCTCAGTACCAGTTAGTATTACCTGGGTCAGCCCTATATAACTATTAATTTACCAATATACTTAACCATTCTATCCTTTCATTGCTTTCTCCTTGAAACAAAGAGATGAATAAAGTATTTGGATAGAAGGTAATATGGTGTGGCTTTATGAAATCATCTGTGATACTATATATCACAGTAAAGAGTTTGATGTTTATTATAAGCATGATGAAAGTCAATAAAAGAAGATGAATTAAGAACTGACATATATTGAGTTGTAATTTAAAAACAGGATCCAAACAGGATCCAAACTGGTTTAAAAAGTACAAGATTAAGACTAGAAAAACTGGGTAAGAATTTTTGTAATGGTAGGCATAAAGAAAGAGTGTTATGCAGGTATTTTCACGTAAAACCTCCAGATTGAGATTGCTCAGTCTTAGTCACAGACAACCTTTATTTTTTTGGAGTGTGGTAAGCAGAATATAAAGATGAGCCACATGGAGAAATCATACATTCTATGTAAATAGCAATTTTTGCTGGTAACAAAATTTAAATCAAGAATATAAACTGGCAAGAAAGTACTATATTAAATTACATTGGAAATTTAGAATTCATACAGTTTTTACATATCTGAAGAATGGCCTGCATAGCAAAACTATTCAGGATTCAGAGAATGATAGAACATTCCTGACTACAAATCAACAGATTTGCTGATATGAGCATATATGGATAACTTTACAAAAGAATACTTTCCCAGAAGGAACATAAAATTCATGTTATTTATTTAAAAGATAAATAATTAGAATATCATTAGCCCAAACAACAGCGTAATGTGCTAGAATTTACTAAGAAGAATATACCCTACGTTGTCAAACCCTCATTTAAATATTTGTGGAAGATTTTGTTTCCTTACTAGGCATTTTATATCACAATTTCAGAGTTAGAGATAAAAATTGATGAGTATTTAAAATGTTATGTTCCATTCCATTGCTAATTATATTGAACATATAGCCCAGATTAACGTCAATTTATTAATAAGATGAGTCATAGAAATCTCATTAAAACCCATTTTGTTTTGTGTTCAGTCTCTATGATTTGGTTCAAAATCAGGCTTTATTCATCCTGAAACATAAGATGCACTGAGTTGGTATTTGACTCCATTTTGGAGTTCATTTTCTATTTATATGACAGATTCTGATAAGAATAGAAACTTACCTACTTATACTTTCATGAGAAGTATATTATTTTCCTTTAAATTAAATTTCTTTTGTATGAATCTAAACAAAAACTGGTATGATAAAGTAATATTTATAAGCTATAAAATATATAAATAAAATATGAACCAATAAGACCTCTAATGGCTTTCAAAATTTTTGATTCATACTCCAATGAATTATTAAAGAATATACTCATTTGAACTGGAAATTCATCCAGAAATTTTAATATCTGCCTAAAGAAAATAGAGTGATTTTGTTTTGAAAATTTCACTATCAATTAGAAGCTGATATTCTGTTTAAGGATAACTCTATCAAAATTTGTGCATACCAGGAATTATAAAAATATATAATACTATATAACAAAAACATGGGCCCTTTAATGAAAATCAAAAATAGAATAGTGCTTATAAGGAAATTTGCTGTACATAAACATGCACTATTCTTAAAGTCTTTTAAATTCCTTATACATAAGCAAAAAGCACAAGAATATTAAAACTAATGTAGAAATAGAAAAACAAATCATATTTGGAAGAAAATTCCTTCAATTGGGAAAAAATGGCTGAAAATCTAAGGAAATTGGTTTTTAAATAAAAGATTAAATTTATCAGAAGTAACAAATATCAAGGGAATACTAATACTATTATCTTATAATATATAAAAGAAAAAAGTTAGTATACAGAATCATCTCAAAATACCCAAGAAATACTTACTGAAATGTTTGCCTTAAATCATTTTCAGATTTGCTATTTCTTTTCTACATATAATTGTGTACTGACAGTTACAAAATAAATACTTTATTAAAATTTAAAAGATGAAGTATAATATTAAATTGTTCTGTTTTCCTAAAAGTACATTTCTGACATTTTTATTACCTATCTAATAAGTTCAAAGAACCATCTGGAAAGATGATGAAACTAAATACAAAATATTATTAAAGATATTTTAAATGTAATAAAATTATAGAGCAAAATGTTTTAAATAGTTATCCATTCAAAGGTATTTATAGTTCAATAAAAACTGCATTTTCTACTAAACTCAGGGAATACAATCATGAGAAAGACCCAAGTTTCCTTTTGTGTAATAGTTCTAGTCATTAACTTCTATAAATATATTTTTTCACTTTATTGCCATGAAAATAAAAATTATCTTCCACAAATATTTTTTTGCCATAAGCTTTTAAATATTTTATCAATGTTAAGTTCAGTCTAATATCTGATGGTTTAAATACGTATTCTATGTAGTTCATTTATAAAATGGCTTATAAATTACATGGGTGATTTGGGGACCTTTGTACAATTGTAGCTTCTCTCTCGCTCCCCTCCACCCCGGCCCCCAGTAAATATCCTACTTCCGAAAGGGGACTACTATGAAACTTGTAAAATAATCGTCGTAGTCTGCTGGAACAGCTTTTTAGACATTTAACCATAAAAAGGAGAAGGAAACATATAGCCAAATCAATTTTAAATTAAATAGAGATTATTATGTGAGTACTGATTCTAATGTAAATGAGTGAAGTAGAATTCTGGTAATCAATCCTGAATATAAATAAACACCTAAAATATTTAGTGATATATTCACCCTTAGATCCTTGGATTAGCAATTTCTTTTTTTCAAATGCTGCTTTTATCAGCCCTACATTTTATAGATCCAAAAGACCAAACAATTAAGGCAGGTATTATTAGGCTATTATGTTATTGACTAAAGGACAATAAATACACTTCAGAATCCAGACCTAACTCTAAGAGGAGACATTTTACTGCTAGCATATATTCATTGTTTATCCAGTGTATAGGGTATTAACCACTTAAGTACTTTACATATTTATGGGTTTCATATGATCAGACTGAGTTAAATGGATTTTGAGAATACAGAGGTAAAGTGTCATTCTCATTACATCATATTCAGAATACATATTATCTATATGATTTATGAACCTTGGTGTTAACCTTATTCTAAAAATTGGTGGTGAGAAAGCAAAATATATAGTCACTTGAATACTATGCTGAAGTAGTATAGTATTAGGTTTCTCTACTAAGAAGTTGTTCTTTTTAACTCTTTTCTGTACTTTTATTTGAAGATTTTATTTATTTATTTGACAAACAGAGATCACAAATAGGCAAAGAAGTAGTCAGATAGGGGGAAGCAGACTCCCTGCTGAGCAGAAAGCCCAATGCAGGGCTTGATCCCAGAACCCTGGGATCATGATCTGAGCCGAAGGCAGAAGCTTTAACCCACTGAGCCACCCAGGTGCCCTCCGTATTCTTATTTGAAAGGAAGTCAACATACACAACCTATATGTAAAGGAGTGGAGAGTTTTCTTTTCCATTCTTGGAGGATATATACATAGATATTTTGGATAACTTACTTATTTGAAGGTACATAACCTTAATTCCATCTGTAAATAGACTCTTGTCACATTAAGTATAAAATCAAGGCTTAGGGTATGGATATCCCTAAGTAGGGGTGAGCATTATTCTGCCAAAATAATGGCCATCCATTTGTTTGAAAATCATTTGTTGAAAAGGCTGTCATTCACCATTGAATTGCCTTAACATCATTGCCAAAAACCAGTTAAATATAATTGTGTTTGTGTATTTCTGAGCTCCCTAGTCTATTAATCTTACTGATCAATGTATCCACTATGTTACTAGTGCCATGCTCCCCAGATTACTCTATCACTATAAGTCTTAAAATTGGGGAGTGCCAGTACTATAATTTTGTTCTTCTTCCCTGTTGGGTAATCTAGATTGTCTTAATATATTTTAGATTCAGTTTATCAACATCTACAAAATAGTTTGCAAAGATTTAGATTGGGACTATGTTGGTTCTATAGATCTAGTTAGGATAAACTTACATCTTAGCAATATTAAGTCCTCATAAACATAATAGAGATATAGATCTTCTTTGATTTGTTTTCCAGAGTTTTGTAGTATTCCACATGTAGATCCTGAGAAAGGATGAGTAACTGCCCCCCCAAAAGATGTTCACATTATAATCCACAGACTCTGTGAATGTTATGTTATATAGTAAAGGGATTTTACAGATATGATTAAATAAAAGCTCTTGAAATGGGAAGATTATACTGGATATGGTGGACACATATCATAAAAATCATAAGAACTCATAGAGGATCAGAGCGAGTAGAAGATGATATAGTCAAAGTAGGGGGTTACAATCATATGAGGAAAGACAGCCAAGGAATGTAGGAAGCCTCTAGAAAAAGATAACGTCAGGAAACAGAATCTTCCCTGAAGCTTGCTGAAGGAATGCAGCCTTGCCAAAACCTTTCTGTGTCTGTCAAATAAATAAAATCTTTAAAAAATAAAGTTTGCAAGATTTTGTTTATTTGCGAGACAGCAAGAGTGAGAGAGCACAAGCGGGGGGAGCAGTGGAGGGAGAGAGAAGCAGGCTCTCCGCTGAGCAGAGAACCCAATGTGGGACTCAATCCCAGGACTCCAGGGATAGTGATCTGAAGTGAAGGCAGACACCTAACTGACTGAGCCACCCAAGTCACCCCTAGATTCTTTAAAATTTTCTACATAGACAATCATGTCATCTACAAAAATGGAATTTTTCCCCTATATGTTCAGTGTATCTTGCATTTCTTTTTTTTTTTTTTTGCATTCCATTTTCTTATCTGTTACACTAGCTAATATTTCCAGTACAACAGAGCTTAGAAGTGGTGATACATAGTATGTCTAACTTTTTCCTTATGTCAAGGAAAATATATTCAGTATAAATATTAGCTGTAGGTTTTTTGTAGATGTTCTTTATTTTATATCTTTCCATCTATTCTTAATTTGCTGAGAGTTTTACCATGAATTAGTATTGTGTTTTGTTAAATACCTTTTCTGCATTGACAGGATGATTTTTCTTCTTTAGGCTACTGATGATTAGTTATGTTGGTTAGCTTTCAACTATTCTACCATCCTCAGACACTTGGAATTACTTCTATGTGTTCTTGTGTATTATTCATTTCATTCATTGTTGGATTCTATTTACTGATATTTTCTTGAGAATTTTCATCTCTAGGTTCACAAGAGATACTGGGTCTGCACTTTTTCTTATATTTATCTGGGTTTGGTAGTATTGTGATGTTGGCCTTATACTGCATGTATTAATATTGGATGATTGTTCATTCTGCTTCTATATTCTGAGAGAAAGAATAAAGAACTGGTATTATTCTTTAAATGTTAGAAGTCACCAGTGAATCCTCTAAATCCGATTCTTTCCTCTTTAGAAAGTTTTAAGTTACTTACTCTATTTCTGTAATAAATATAAAGCTATTGTCTTATTTTTCTTGTGAGCTTTTAGTAATTTAAGTTTTTTAAGAAACAGTCAAATTTGAGGGCATAGAGTTATTCCTACTACTCTCTTAGAATCCTTTGGTATTCATGAGATCAGATGACCCCTTTTTCATTTAAGATATTCTTTGGTTGATCATTTCTTTTTACTTTTGCATTTATTCTGCTTCACATACTCTTGAGTTTTCCGTATCTGATGACAGGTGTTTGTCTTTTATTTTGGGAAACTTGTGGCCGTTATCTCAGATATATCTTCTGCTCCATTCTCTTTCTCTCTCCCTTTTCCTGTCCGTCTCTGTCTTTTCTGCATTCCAATTGCTTGCATGTTATACCTAATATTTTTCCATTGTTCTTGGATGCTCTTTTTTTCCCCTTATTCTCTTCACTATAATGGGAAGTTTTTAAAAAATCCAACTTATATACTGTATTTTTAGCTTCAGAGGTAGAATTTAATGATTCATCAGTTGCATACAACACCCAATGCTCAGTACTTCAAGTGCCCTCCTTAATGCCCATCCCTCAGTTACCCCCATCCTCACACCCACCTCCCCTTCAGCAATAAAAAGCTTTTGCACAGCAAAAGAAACTCTAGACAAAACTAAAAGGCAATCTATGGAATGGGAGAACATATTTGCTAATGTCTTATCAGATAAAAGACTAGTATCCAAAATCTATAAAGAACTTAGCAAACTCAACATCTCCGCACCCCTCCCCACAAATCTAGTCAAGAAAAGGGCATAAGACATGAACAGACATTTCTCCAAAGCCAATACACAAATAGCCAACAGACACATGAAAAAAATATAATGGGAAGTTTTCATAAACGTATTCTCACACTTATTGAATACTCATTGTATTGTGTCTGGTGATCATCCCATCAAAAGCAATCTCTTTATATGACTGTGTTTTTCATTTCTACCACTTCTTTTTTATTCTTTCTTAGGGTGTCCATCTCTGCGTTTATTGTATCAGGCAATAGGAACTGAGATAAATAGGTCATAACATGAAGATTTATGTTAACCTAGCTAGAAACTCATCTGTGTTTAATGTTTCTTGTACCACTGGGTATCAGAGGTTTTGAGTTCTTCTAGTGTCTGTTTTTGTCTCCCCTACTGGCTTTGACCTTCTTATATATAGTCCAGCTCAGGGAGAATTTGTGTCATAGTCCTTTCAGCTACAATCCCCTCTTGTTATATTCTTGTTTTGTATGGTGGTAAGATGTGGGAGACATGGGTGAGCATGACACCCTTCTGATTAAATCTCAGTATTTTACTGAACCAGTGACTCATAGCTGTGATATCCAGAAGCATTATGCATGGTATATGTCTATTTATTTCCCTTTATGCAATTTTCAATCTATTTACTTGAAACCTCTAACCCTTTTTACTATTATTTTTAATTTCGTTTTTCCCAAAGGTAAGACAAAGAGGCTACAGAAGAATAAAGGAGGGACAAACACCCTTTATCCAGGACAGATAAATTTCAGAATCATGTTCTGATAAATTCTTTGCCTCCAGAAAGTAGGATTTCTCCATAATAATGACACTGTTATTGTTTCACAATGGTTAACTTCCCATGCTGCCTGAACACTCAGGGGATCTTTTCTTGGAACTTCACCTTGAGAACCTAGGAATGTTTCTGTAGCTTAAACCAGAAAGTGTGGGGGGGGGGGCAGGGGGTGGGTATCATATTGGGGGAACCTGCCTAAACACCGTGGACCACAAGAGTTTCTCACACTCATGCTACTCCACATTCAGCTTTCAGCGATTTGTCAAAATTACCATTTAAGTATTCATAAGTTTATGGCTCTAACAATTTGTGCTTCAAACAGATGTGGTCTGTGTTTGAATGAACCTGTTCCTTCATATTGCAGGGGATCCCTTTGCCCTGAGACCACAATTCTTTAATGGGTCCAAGAAAAGTTGTTAAGCTTCAGGTTTTCTGGGCTTTTTCTACTTGTAAGGATGGAAGAGACAACTTCCAAATTTTTCACACGTCAGTGCTAAAGCTGAAAATCCTTTGATTCCTTCTTAACATCTTAAATTTGTTTTGTCCCAAATTGGCTATATTTTCCAACAAAATTTGTTATTTTTTCTACATTTTTTTAGCTTAAGTCATTACACACCCAAGTTTCTTCAGCAGTGATTTGGTTACTTCTATTTTTCACTTAGACTTGTAAAAATCTTATATATTTTATGAAAAATTATATTTTATCAAGATTTTTTAACAAATAAACATTCATTTAAGATTTATCTTATTATTTTAAGGTTCCCACTATTTATTTTACTATAGAAAATGGTTTTTGTTTTTTCTTGATTAGGTATGCACACCTTCCTCCATATGCAGTAGACTCCTAAATGAATTTTTTTCAGTTATTAACTCTATAATCTCCCTATTTTACATATTGTAATTATTTTTAAATAAGTATATATGCATACATATAACATATACATATGTACATGTATACTCAGTATTTAATAGTTATTCCCTTTACATTAATTTATAAAAACATTTAAAAAATATATATCAAATTCTACTCTCCAAATAATAATATATTTACCATTAGGATTTCTATTTTATACTTTTAAAAAAAGATTTTATTTATTTATTTGACAAGAGAGAGAGATCACAAGTAGGCAGAGCAGCAGGCAGAGAGAGGGGGGAAGCAGGCTCCCTGCTGACTAGAAAGCCCAATGGAGGGCTCAATCCCAAGACCCTGAGATTGTGATCTGAGCTGAAGGCAGAGGCTTAACCCACTGAGCCACCCAGGTGCCCCTAAACATTCAATTTTATCTTTTCTCTCTTTAGTTTTTGATGTTAATGACCACTAGAATGCAATCCTACTGCTACCCTCATCAGTCTATAAATCAATATGGATATAATCCTTTATAGAAATTGTCCAAATACATTGACTATGGTGAAATATGCAGTTCAAATTTGGATTACTCCAGGGTACTGTTGAGGGAACAGAAGGCAAGCTAAGGACAAAGCAGAAGCTGACACCCTTCAACCTCCCCCACCCACTATGTGCCATATGTGTGACATTCTTCCAAGAATCTCCAATCTTATATTAATAACTTGCTAGAGGGGAAAATAACATTAACCTGACAATGGCAAGGCCTCAAGGCCTCTGGTATCTTTTAGGTCCCCTTTAGCATATGAAAGTTCTTTTGAAACCTCCCTTTTCCTTACCTCCCCCAACCCCACAATTATTAGTCAGCAACCTCTCACAACCCTGGTGCAGAGGCTCTATCTGCCTGGTCCTGTCCTGAGCTTTAATAAACCACAATTGTGCACCAAAGATGTCTCAAGAATTCTTTTTTGAGCATTGGCTCTGGACCTCTCCTATATTCTAAAATTTCATCAGGACCTGGGTGGCTCAGTTGGTTAAGCTTCAGCCTTTAGTTCAGGTGGTGATCCCAGGGCCCTGGGATGGAGCCCTGTATCTGGCTCCCTGTTCAGCAGGGGAGTATGCTTTTCCCTCTACTTTTGCTCCTCCATCCTGCTTATGCTCTCAATGTCTCTTGCTTTTTCTATATAAATAAATAAAAATCTTTTAAAAAGGCAAACTGGATTATGCCCATGTTTCAATGACAATTTTTATGACTTAATGTCTACCACAACTGCTCTATATCAAATTTCTTGTTTATATATACTACTATGAGAATTCATCTATTTTTAGCATAACATGTCCTGATTATTACCTTGTGTCTAAATTGCTGCTAAACTTCATTTTGTAAATTTTTTTTTGAATATGAAATTTTATACAAAACATAAAGGTCAACTTTTAAAATTGATGGTAACATTTTGGTCATAATAAAATCGTATGAAAAATATAAATATCCCTTGCATAAATTTGATAAATAAACAAAGTTATTTCCATTAAAATTTTAAAGCAGAGTTATACCTAAGGCTTTCAAGCATTATTTTCTAATCTTTAAAATAAATGGATAACTGTCTTATCTGAAAACTGTCAGGACTCAGTAGCTTTAAGAAATATTAACATATTTTCATTTCCAATGTGTTCAATTTTTGTAGAAATATCTGACAAATGAATAAATAAACAGCACAGCAAAACTTTTAGGGTTTTGGTTTAAGGACCTGTGAACACTAGTAAATTTTAGTGCCATTTATGTTCTTCCCAGAATCATTATCACATAAATAATCTTTGTGAAGTGCTTACATAAAGACACTTTTTCCCGAAGGGAAAATATTTTTAAAGTTAATATAACTTTGATAAGTATATATTAATTTAAAAAATTTTGCTTTAAATAACATCAAAAAATTATGTCTGTACATACTAACAATGTTAATTATGTAGGAAATATCCCCAAAATTACAATGGAGGGATAAATGTTTTAGGCCTTAATATAATGACTGCTATTTAGTTTACAAAATAGTAAAAGTTATTTGCACATTCCTGGGCACAAATAAAGTTTCCTTTATTCCACACCTTACCAGAGTATTTTTTAAGTTTCTGCCAAATTATGTGTTAGGTTTTTTTTTTTTTTAACTTTTAATGTTCATTTTCCTCTTTCTAGTAATATTAAACATCAGTTACTTTATTTTTTGGCCAGTTGCATTCCCATTTTTGTGCCTGTATATCATTTATTTACCGTTTTTTCCCCCTGCTTTTTTTCTTCTTAATAGAAAATCTCTGGGAAAAAGTATTAAAAATACTGAGAGATTAGAACTTCTGAGAAGGTGGTGGAATAGGAGGATCCTAAGCTCACCTCCTTTCAGTGATACACCTAGGTAACATAAACGTCAGTGTAAATAACCCAGAAAATGACCTGGAACCTGGCAGAAGACTGTCCACAGTTAATCTTAGAGAAGAGGCCACATTGAAAATAGTAAGAAGGGCAGAGGCACAGTTGGGAACCAAAATGACCCTCAAGACTGTCCATGGGAAGGAAGGATGCCACAAGTATAGAGAAATGCCCACAATAGGCACCCCATGTACAGGAAACCTGTACTAGTACTGGGAAGACAACATTTGGCTTAGCCTCACAAGTTTTCGTAATCAGTGGTAATTAGGACCTGGAACTTTAAAAAATCAGACTTGGCTCTAGGAGAATCAAATGGAGTTAGAGAACTAAGATCAGGCTCTTAAAGATATAGCATAACAAACAACCCCACTGAGATAAAGGATAGAAGTAGCTGTTTGAAAAATTATGTGGGTTTTCAGTTGGGAGATTTATTTAATAATCTCAAGTGTTTGCTGGAGGGATAAGGATCTTTAGGAGACATCTCCAAGTTCAAAAGAGCTAGTGGGCACCATTTCCCTCATCTACTGCCCAACGTAGATACACTGATAATTGTAGGAACCAGCACTAACACTTTCCATCTAGTTTGGTAACAGGACCCCACCCTTGTATTCTCTGCAGGTGGAAGTGTTCTCCAGAACACTGGTGGAAATGTTCTCCAAAGAAGCTCTAGGTGACATCCTATAGCAAACCAGCAGAAATCTTTCTTAAACCTTGCAGCCCTGACAGGGGCCAGCAACATTCCAAAGTGACTTTTGCCCCAGGATAGAGGAAGATAATCACACACACCAGCTCCACTAAAGCCTCACCAGTGGGCTGGGAGAAGACATCTGGTCTGATAGCTGGCATGCCACCAACAAAAACATATTGGGGGACAACCTGAAGTTGTCCATTCCTGAAGTTCAGCATGACTGAAGCTCTGACAAATGCCTGATCTGACCCAACTCACCCAAGGTAGCCCCACATTGACCCATTAACAAACAGGGATCAAACCCTGCCCACAATAAGCAAAGAGAGCCATTGCAGGCAACTGGAATGAAGGCAAATGTGGCTCAGCCAGAATAGTAGGACACATACAAAATACACAAAAGACACCTATGAAGTGCCAGGTTCTGATGGAAAGGGAACATTGCACTGCAGGGCACTGTCCTCTTCTTTATAAATACAGCCTTCAAGAGCAGGAGACATAGCTGACTTTTTAAAAAGATTTTATTTATTTGTCAGAGACAGAGAAAGTGGGAGAGAGATCAGAAGCAGGGGGAGCTGCAGGCAGAGGGAGAAGGAGGCTCCCTGCTGAGCAAGGAGCCCAATGCAGGACTCTACCCCAGGACCCTAAGATCATGGCCTGAGCTGAAGGCAGACATTTAACTGACTGAGCCACCCAGGCACCCCGGTGACTTTCTCAATATACAGAACAGATAGAGTTACACAAAATGAGGAAACAAAGGAATATGTCCCACATGAAGAACATGTTGAAGAAAAAAAAAAAAAGAAAGAAGAAACATAGCAAAAGAGCTAAATGAAATTGATAACATGTCTCAGAAAATTTAAGTATGGCCATAAAGATACTAGTGTTGAGGAAAGAGTGGAGGATCTCAAAGAGATCCTCAACAAAGAAGTAGAAAGTATTAAAAAGCAGCAATTGGAGATGAAGATCTCAATAATGGAAATAATTTTAAAAAATACACTAGAAGAATGAATAGTAGACTAGAGGAAGCAGAAGAAAGGATCAATGACCTAAAGGACAAAGTAATGGAAAACAAGTTGAACAGGAGAAAGAAAGAAAGAATAAAAAAAATGAGAATAGATGAGGGGCACTCAGTGACACCATCAAGCATAACATTTGAATTATAGGGATCCCAGAGGGAGAAGAGAGAAAAGGACATATAAATTTTATTTGGGGATAGGATAGGTAAAAATTTCCTTGATTTGGGGAAAGAAACTAATTCAGATCCAAGAAGCACAGAGAGCCCCCAACAAAAATCAACCAAAGGAGGTCTATACCAAGACACATGATAATTAAGATGGCAAAAAATAGTGAAGAAGTGATAAATAGAGAATTATAAAATCATCAATAGAAAATAGTTAAATCCAAGGAAAATATCATAAGGCTAAGAAATGATTTTTGGCAAATACTTTGTAGGCTGGAAGAGAGAACACGTTATATTCAAACTGCTGAAAAGAAAAACCTATAACCAAAAATTCTCTATTTAATAAATCTACCATTCAGAGTAGAAGGAAAGATAAGTAGTTTTCCAGACAAACATATGTTAAAGGAATTAATTGCCACTAAGCTAGCCTTACAAAAAATGTTAAAGGGGAATCTTTGAGGCAGGAATAAGAAAAGTAGGAAGCAAAAAAGCAGTAAAATTAAGTATATCTGTAAAAATCAGCCAAAGGAGTCACAAACTAAAAGGAAGCAAAGTGGAACACTATATACCTAAACCATGGTGGGGAATAAATAAAATGCTAATGCTTTTAGAATGAGTTCAAGTTTCAACTTTAAGTGACCATCAACTTAATATAGACTGCTATATATATGTTATATAAAAATATAATGGTAACCACAAATCAAAAACCACTAACAGATATGCAAAAAAATAAAGAGAAAAAAAATCAAGTATATCAAAGAAAGTAGCAAACCATCAGACAAAAGTGGAAAAGAAGAGAGAAGAACTAAACAACAACAGCAACAACCACCACAAAAGTAAAAAGTGGCAGTAGGTACATACCTATCAATAATTACTTTCAATGTAAATGGCCTAAATGCTCCAATCAAAGACAGAATAACAAAATGAATTTAAAAAGTAATACCCATCTATGTACTGCCTATAAGATATTCACAAAGACCTAAAACCAGATTGAAAGTGAAAGGATGGAAAAGCACATAGCATGCAAATAGAAGTGAAAAGAAAGCCAGAGTAGCAATATTTATATAAGCCAAAAGAAACTTTAAAACTAAGACTGTAGGGGCAACTGGGTGGCTCAGTGGGTTAAAGCCTCTGCCTTCGGCTCAGGTCACGATCCCAGGCTCCTGGGATCAAGCCCTGTGTCAGGCTCTCTGCTCAGCGGGAAGCCTGCTTCCTCTTCTCTCTCTCTCTGCCTGCCTCTCTGCCTACTTGTAATCTCTGTCAAATAAATAAATAAAATCTTAAAAAAAAAAAAAAAACTAAGACTGTAACAAGAGAAAAAGTAGGACCCTATATAATCATAAAGGAGAAATCCAACAAGAATATATAATTGTAAATATTTATGTGCCCTAGATGGAAGAACTCAAATACATAAACCAGACATTAACAAACATAAACAAACAAAAAACATAAAGGAAGTAATAAACAGTAGGGGACTTTAACACCCCATTTACATCAACAGATAGATCATCCATACAGAAAATCAGCAAGGAAATACTAGCTATAACACATTGGACTAGTTGGCTCTTACAGATATATTCACAGCATTCCATACTAAAACAGTAGAATACACATTCTTTTCAAGTATACAAGGATCACTCTCCCAAAGAGATCACGTTAGGTCACAAAACAAGTCTCAACAAATTCAAAGACTAATGCAATACCATTCATCTTTTTCCAACGATGATGTTTATGAAACTGGAAATCGATAAGAAATAATCAGGAAAGAACACAATACATGAGGAAGTTAAACAACATGCTACTAAACAATGAATGGGCTAACGAAGATATCAAAGAGGAAATAAAAAAATAGATGGACACAAATGAAAATAAAAACATGATGGTCCAAAATCTTTGGGCTACAGCAAGGTCGTTCTCAGATGGAATTTTATAGCCATACAGGTTTATCTCAAGAAGCAAGAAAAATCTCAAAAAAACAACTTAACACCTAAGAGAGAAAGAAAAAGAAACAAAACCCAAAACCAGTAGCACGAAGGAAATAATACAGATTACGATAGAAATAAAGTACAAACTAAGAAAACAACAGAACTGATCCATGAAACCAGGAGCTAACTCTTTGGAAAGATCAATTATATTGAGAAACTTATAGCTAAATTCATTTAAAAATATAAAAATAGAGAGAAAGAGAAAGAGAAAGAGAACACACATAAAATCAAAAATGGAAAAGGAGAAAAAATAACCAACCACACAGAAATACAAAGGATACGAGCATATTATGAAAAAAATATATGCCAACAAATTGGACAACCTAGAAGAAATGGATAAATTCTTAGAAACATGTAAATTTCCAAAATTGAATCAGAAAAAAATAGAAAATTTGAACAGAACAATTACCAACAATGAAATGGAATCAGTAAGGGGAAAAAAAAAACCAACAAACAAAAATCCAAGACCACATGGCTTCATAAGTGAGTTCTACCAAACATTCAAGAAACAGTTCATACCTATTCTTCCCTAACTACTCCAAAACATAGAAGAGGTAGGAATACATCCAAATTTGTCCTAGGCCAGAATCATCCTGATACCACAACTAGACAAAGACATTACAAAAAAAGAGAAGTACAGATCAATATTTCAAAAGAAAATAGATGCAAAAATGGTCAACAAAACATTAGCAAACAAAATCCAACCATATATTAAAA
Organism: Mustela nigripes; assembly: GCF_022355385.1. NCBI lineage: Eukaryota > Metazoa > Chordata > Mammalia > Carnivora > Mustelidae > Mustela > Mustela nigripes. Next base: position 90,747,762 of record NC_081569.1, read on the forward strand.
AAAAACATTCATCATGCTCAAGTTGGATTTATTCCTGGGATGCAATTGAGGTTTGATATTTGAAAATACATCACAACAACAAGAGAAAGGATAAAAAAAACATGTAATTATTTCAATAGACACAATAAAAACATTTGATAAAGTACAACATCCATTCATAATAAAACTCCTCAATGAAGTAGGTTTTTAGGGAATATACCTCAACATTAAAAAAAGACCAACATGAAAAATCCACAGCTAACATCATACTCAATGGGAAAAAAAAACAGATTTTTCCCTAAAGTCAGGACAAGATAAGGATAGCAAAACTTATCATTTTTATTCAGCATGGAACTGGAAGTCCTAGCCACAGCAATCAGACAACAAAAAGAAATAAAAGGCATCCATATCGGTAAAGAAGAAGCACTTTCACTATTTGCAGATGACATGATACTATATATAAGAAACCCCAAAGTCTACAAAAAAACTAATAGAACTGATAAATGAATTCAGTAAGTTCACAGGATATAAAATCAGTGTATAGAAATGTGTTGCATTTCTGTACTCTAAAAATTAAGTAGCATAAAAAGAAATGAAGAAAACAATTCCATTCAGAATTGCATCACAAATAAAATACTTATTTTTTTATTTAATTTTTTAATTTTTTATAAACATGTATTTTTATCCCCAGGGGTACAGGTCTGTGAATCTCCAGGTTTACACACTTCACAGCACTCACCAAAGCACATACCCTCCCCAATATCCATAAACCCACCCCACTTCTCCCAACCCCCCTCCCCCAAGCAACCCTCAGTTTGTTTTGTAAGATTAAGAGTCACTTATGGTTTGTCTCCCTCACAATCCCATCTTGTTTCATTGATTCTTCTCCTACACACTTAAGCCCCCATGTTGCATCACCACTTCCTCATATCAGGGAGATCATATGGTAGTTGTCTTTCCCTACTTGACTTATTTCGCTAAGCATGACACACTCTAGTTCCATCCATGTTGTCGCAAATGGCAAGATTTCATTTCCTTTGATGGCTGCATAGTATCCCATCGTGTATACATACCACATCTTCTTGATCCATTCATCTGTTGATGGACATCTAGGTTCTTTACATAGTTTGGCTATTGTAGACATTGCTGCTATAAACATTTGGGTGCATGTGCTCCTTTGGATCACTACATTTGTATCTTTAGGGTAAATACCCAATAGTGCAATTGCTGGGTCATAGGGCAGTTCTATTTTCAACATTTTGAGGAACCTCCATGCTGTTTTCCAGAGTGGCTGCACCAGCTTGCATTCCCACCAACAGTGTAGGAGGGTTCCCCTTTCTCCACATCCTCGCCAGCATCTGTCATTTCCTGACTTGTTGATTTTAGCCATTCTGACTGGTGTGAGGTGATATCGCATTGTGGTTTTGATTTGTATTTCCCTGATGCCGAGTGATATGGAGCACTTTTTCATGTGTCTGTTGGCCATCTGGATGTCTTCTTTGCAGAAATGTCTGTTCATGTCCTCTGCCCATTTCTTGATTGGATTCTTTGTTCTTTGGGTGTTGAGTTTGCTGAGTTCTTTATAGATTCTGGACACTAGTCCTTTATCTGATATGTCGTTTGCAAATATCTTCTCCCATTCTGTCAGTTGTCTTTTGATTTTGTTAACTGTTTCCTTTGCTGTGCAAAAGCTTTTGATCTTGATGAAATCCCAATAGTTCATTTTTCCCCTTGCTTCCCTTGCCTTTGGCGTTGTTCCTAGGAAGATGTTGCTGCAGCTGAGGTCGAAGAGGTTGCTGCCTGTGTTCTCCTCAAGGATTTTGATGGATTCCTTTCTCACATTGAGGTCCTTCATCCATTTTGAGTCTATTTTTGTGTGTGGTGTAAGAATAGGTGCAATTTCATTTTTCTGCATGTGGCTGTTCAATTTTCCCAGCACCATTTATTGAAGAGGCTGTCTTTTTTCCATTGGACAGTCATTCATGCTTTGTCAAAGATTAGTTGACTGTAGAGTTGGGGGTCTACTTCTAGGCTCTCTATTCTGTTCCATTGATCTATGTGTCTGTTTTTGTGCCAGTACCATGCTGTCTTGATGATGACAGCTTTGTAATAGAGCTTGAAGTCCGGAAATGTGATGCCACCAACTTTGGCTTTCTTTTTCAATATCCCTTTGGCTACTCGAGGTCTTTTCTGGTTCCATATAAATTTTAGCATTATTTGTTCCATTTCTTTGAAAAAGATGGATGGTACATTGATAGGAATTGAATTAAATGTGTAGATTGCTTTAGGTAGCATAGACATTTTCACAATATTTATTCTTCCAATCCAGGAGCATGGAATATTTTTCCATTTCTTTGTGTCTTCCTCAATTTCTTTCATGAGTACTTTATAGTTTTCTGAGTATACATCCGTAGCCTCTTTGGTAAGGTTTATTCCTAGGTATCTTATGGTTTGGGGTGCAATTGTAAATGGGATGGAATCCTTAATTTCTCTTTCTTCTGTTTTGTTGTTGGTGTAGAGAAATGTAACTGATTTTAGTGCATTGATTTTATATCCTGACACTTTACTGAATTCCTGTACAAGTTCTAGGAGTTTTGGAGTGGAGTATTTTGGGTTTTCCACATATAGTATCATATCATCTGCGAAGAGTGATGATAATTTGACTTCTTCTTTGCCGATTTGGATGCCTTTACTTTCCTTTTGTTGTCTGATTGCTGAGGCTAGGACTTCTAGTACTAGGCTGAATAGCAGTGGTGATAATGGACATCCCTGCCATGTTCCTAACCTTAGTGGAAAAGCTTTTAGTTTTTCTCCATTGAGAATGATATTGTGGTGGGTTTTTCATAGATGGCTTTGATTATATTGAGGTATGTACCCTCTATCCCTACACTTTGAAGAGTTTTGATCAGGAAGGGATGCTGTACTTTGTCAAATGCTTTTTCAGCATCTATGGAGAGTATCATATGGTTCTTGTTCTTTCTTTTATTGATGTGTTGTATCACATAGACTGATTTGCAGATGTTGAACCAACCTTGCAGCCCTGGAATAAATCCCACTTGGTCGTGGTGAATAATCCTTTTAATGTACTGTTGAATCCTATTGGCTAGTATTTTGTTGAGTATTTTCACATCTGTGTTCATCAAGGATATTGGTCTATAGATCTCTTTTTTGATGGGATCCTTGTCTGGTTTTGGGATCAAGGTGATGCTGGCCTCATAAAATGAGTTTGGAAGTTTTCCTTCCATTTCTATTTTTTGGAACAGTTTCAGGAGAATAGGAATTAGTTCTTCTTTAAATGTTTGGTAGAATTCCCCCGGGAAGCCGTCTGGCCCTGGGCCCTTGTTTGTTTGGAGATTTTTAATGACTGTTTCAATCTCCTTACTGGTTATGGGTCTGTTCAGGCTTTCTATTTCTTCCTGGTTCAGTTGTGGTAGTTTACATGTTTCTAGGAATGCATCCATTTCTTCCAGATTGTCAAATTTATTGGCGTAGAGTTGCTCATAGTATGTTCTTATAATTGTATTTCTTTGGTGTTAGTTGTGATCTCTCCTCTTTCATTCATGATTTTATTTATTTGGGTCCTTTCTCTTTTCTTTTTGATAAGTCTGGCCAGGGGTTTATCAATCTTATTAATTCTTTCAAAGAACCAGCTCCTAGTTTCATTGATTTGCTCTATTGTCTTTTTGGTTTCTATTTCATTGATTTCTGCTCTGATCTTTATGATTTCTCTTCTCCTGCTGGGCTTAGGGTTTCTTTCTTGTTCTTTCTCTAGCTCCTTTAGGTGTAGGGTTAGGTTGTGTACCTGAAACCTTTCTTGTTTCTTGAGGAAGGCTTGTACCGCTATATATTTTCCTCTCAGGACTGCCTTTTTTGTGTCCTACAGATTTTGAACCGTAGTATTTTCATTATCATTTGTTTCCATGATATTTTTCACTTCTTCTTTAATTTCCCGGTTGACCCATTCATTCTTTAGAAGGATGCTGTTTAGTCTCCATGTATTTGGGTTCTTTCCAAACTTCCTTTTGTGGTTGAGTTCTAGCTTCAGAGCATTGTGGTCTGAAAATATGCAGGGAATGATCCCAATCTTTTGATACCGGTTGAGTCCTGATTTAGGACCGAGGATGTGATCTATTCTGGAGAATATTCCATGTGCACTAGAGAAGAATGGGTATTCTGTTGCTTTGGGATGAAATGTTCTGAATATATCTGTGATGTCCATCTGGTCCAGTTTGTCGTTTAAGGCCTTTATTTCCTTGCTGATCTTTTGCTTGGTGATCTGTCCATTTCCGTGAGGGGAGTGTTAATGTCCCCTACTATTATTGTATTATTGTTGATGTGTTTCTTTGATTTTGTTATTAATTGGTTTATATAGTTGGCTGCTCCCACGTTGGGGGCATAGATATTTAAAATTGTTAGATCTTCTTGTTGGACAGACCCTTTGAGTATGATATAGTGTCCTTCCTCATCTCTTATTATAGTATTTGGCTTAAAGTCTAATTGATCTGATATAAGGATTGCTACTCCTGCTTTCTTCTGTGGTAAATTGTTTTCCACCCCCTCACTTTAAATCTGGAGGTGTCTTTGGGCTTAAAATGAGTTTCTTGGAGGCAACATATAGATGGGTTTTGTTTTTTTATCCATTCTGATACCCTGTTTTTTTTGACAGGGGCATTTAGCCCATTAACATTCAGGGTAACTATTGAGAGATATGAATTTAGTGCCATTGTATTGCCTGTAAGGTGACTGTTACTGTATATGGTCTCTGTTCCTTACTGATCTACCACTTGTAGGCTCTCTCTTTGCTTAGAGGACCCCTTTCAATATTTCCTGTAGAGCTGGTTTTGTGTTTGCAAATTCTTTCAGTTTTTGTTTGTCCTGGAAGCTTTTAATCTCTCCTTCTATTTTCAATGATAGCCTAGCTGGATATAGTATTCTTGGCTGCATGTTTTTCTCGTTTAGTGCTCTGAAAATATCATGCCAGCTCTTTCTGGCCTGCCAGGCCTCTGTGGACAAGTCAGCTGCCAATCTAATATTTTTACCATTGTATGTTATAGACTTCATTTCCCGGGCTGCTTTCAGGATTTTCTCTTTGTCACTGAGACTTGTAAATTTTACTATTAGGTGACGGGGTGTGGGCCTATTATTATTGATTTTGAGGGGCGTTCTCTGAACCTCCTGAATTTTGATGCTTGTACCCTTTGCCATATTGGGGAAATTCTCCCCAATAATTCTCTCCAGTATACCTTATGCTCTCCTCTCTCTTCTTCTTCTTCTGGAATCCCAATTATTCTAATGTTGTTTCGTCTTATGGTGTCACTTATCTCTCGAATTCTCGCTCATGGTCCAGCAGCTGTTTGTCCCTCTTTTGCTCAGCTTCTTTATTCTCTGTCATTTGGTATTCTATATCACTAATTCTTTCTTCTTCCTCATTTTTCCTAGCAGTGAGAGCCTCCATTTTTTATTTCACCTCATTAATAGCTTTTTTTATTTCAACTTGGTTAGATTTTAGTTCTTTTATTTCTCCAGAAAGGGCTTTTATATCTCCCGAGAGGGTTTCTCTAATATCTTCCATGCCTTTTTTGAGCCCAGCTAGAACCTTGAGAGTTGTCATTCTGAACTCTAGATCTGACATATTACCAAATGTCTGTATTGATTAGGTCCCTAGCCTTTGGTACTGTCTCTTGTTCTTTTTTTTGTGGTGATTTTTTCCGCCTTGTCATTTTGTCCAGCTAAGAGTATATGAAGGAGCAAGTAAAATACTAAAAGGGTGGGAACAACCCCAGGAATATATGCTTTAACCAAATCAGAAGAAATCCCAAATCGTGAGCGGGGAGAAAGGGGATAAAAAGAGGTTCAAAAAGAAAGAAAGAAAAAATAAATAAATAAATAAAAGAAATGAATTTGAGAAAAAGAAAACGAATAAAGAAATATATAAAAAGGAAAAATATATATATTAGACAAACTAGTTAAAAAACGTTAAAAAAGAAAAGGGTAAAAGTTAAAAAAAAATTTAGCAGAAGAAGAGAAAAAAATCAAAAAGAAAAAAATTAAATTACCTCCAAGACTTAAAAAAATCACAGGGGAAAAAAAAAAATCACAGGGTGAAAGCCATGAGTTCCGTGCTTTGCTTTCTCCTCCTCTGGAATTCTGCTGCTCTCCTTGGTATTGAAACCGCACTCCTTGGTAGGTGAACTTGGTCTTGGCTGGATTTCTTGTTGATCTTCTGGGGGAGGGGCCTGGTGTAGTGATTCTCAAGTGTCTTTGCCCCAGGCGGAATTGCATTGCCCTTACCAGGGGCCGGGCTGAGTAATCCTCTCGGGTTTGCTTTCAGAAGCTTTTGATCCCTGAGCGCTTTCTGTAGAGTTCTGGAGGACGGGAATACAAATGGTAGCCTCCTGGTCTCCAGCCCAACGGAGCCTAGAGCCTGGGGCGCCACTACTCAGTGCGCCCTCAGAGAACAGTGCCCAGTTACTCCCGTCTGCCTGACCTCCAGCCACACTCCGAGCTCACCAAGCCTGCGACCGGTTCAAGGTAACCCTGAGCTGTGATCTTACTGTCGGCTCTGTCTCTGTAGCCGGCTTTCCCGTTCCAATACCCACAAGCTCTGCGACACTCAGACACCCCTGATACTTCTGTGACCCTGCGGGACCTGAGGCCACGCTGACCCCGCATGGGTCGCCCCGGTTTAGCCTCTGGAGTGATGTCCCTCAGCGGAACAGACTTTTAAAAGTCCTGATTTTGTGCTCCATTGCTCTGTTGCTTGCCTGGAGCCGCCCCCCCCCCCCAGGGTCTATTCTCCCGTCGCTTTGGATTCACTTCTCCGCAGGTCCTACCTTTCAGAAAGTGGTTGTGTTTCTGTTTCCAGAATTGCTGTTCTTCTTCTCTTCGATCTGCTGATGGATTTGCAGGTGTTTGTAATCTTTAGATAAGCTATCTAGCTGTTCTCCTGCTAGTTGATGTAGTCTCAGCCTTCTACTTCTCCGCCATCTTGACTCCCTCTCCAAATAAAATACTTGTGAGTGAACTTAATGAAGGAGGTGAAAGACTTGTATTATGAACACTATGATGTACTGATAAAAGAAACCGAAGATGACACAAATGGAATGCTATACCTTATTTATGCTCATGGACTGGTTGAACAAATATTGTTAAAATGTCCATAGTACCTAAAGCAATCAACAGAATTAATGCAATCCCTATCAAAATACCAATAGCATTTTTCAAAGAACTAAAACAATCTTTTAATTTGCATGGAACCCCAAAAGACTCACATATACAAAGCAATCTTGAGAAAGAAAAACAAATCTGGTGGTGTCACAATCCCAGACAGAGTTCAAGATATACCAGAAAGCTGTAGTAATGAAAATACTATGGTATTTTTTGGTAATGGCACAAAAACAGACAGAGCAATGTAATAGAATAAAGCGCCCATAAATAAACCCATAATTATATGGTCAATTATTCTTTGACAAAGGAGGCACAAATATCCAATAGGAAAAAGGAAGCCTCTTCAGCAAATAGTGTTAGAAAAAACTAGACAGATAAATGTAAAGAATGAAACTGGACCACTTTCTTACACCATATACAAAAGTAAATGCAAAAATATTAATAACCTAAATTTGAGAACTGAAACCATAAAAATCCTAGAAGACAGCACATGCAGTCATTTCTCAGACAAACATTGCAACATTTTTCTAGATATGTCTCCGGAGGCTAGGAAAACACCTCTAAAAACAAACTATTGGGACTACATCAAAATAAAATGCCTCTGCACAATCAATAAACCTAAAAGACAATCTACTGAATGGGAGAAGATATTTATAAAAGACATATATCAATAAGTAATTAATATCCAAAATATATAAAAAATTTACATAACTCAACATTCAAAACCAAAGAATCCAATTAAAATATGGACAAAAGATATGAACATATTGATGGTCAAAACATATTGATGGTCATATATGGACAAAATATCGACAAAAGATATGAACATATTGATGGTCATATATGACCATATAGATGGTCAACAGACATATGAAAAGATGCTCATCATCACTGATCATCAGGGAAAAGCAAATCAAAACCACAATGAGATATCACCTCACATCTGTTAGAATGGCTAAAATAAAAAAAAAAAAGCAACAACAAATGTGGGCAAGGATATGGAGTAAAAGTAATCCTCATGCGTTGTTGGTGGGAATGCAAATTGCTGCAGCCACTGTGGAAAACAATACGGAAGTTTCTCAAAAAATTAAAAATAGAATTACCACATGATTCAGTAATTCCACTACTGGATATTTGTGGAAAGAATGCAAAACACTAATATAAGATGATATATGCAGCCCTATGTTTATTGCATCATTATTTACAATAGCCAAAATATGGAAGCAATCCAAATGTCTATTGATAGATGAATGGATAAAGAAGGTGCGGTATATATATATATATATTATTCAACCATAAAAAAGAATGAAATCTTGCTATTTTCAAAAACATTGTTGGACTTGAGGGTATAATGCTAAGTGAGATTAATAAAAGAAAGATACATCCTATATGATTTCATTCATATGTGGAATTTAAGAAACAAACAAACAAACAAAGACATAGGAAACAAAAGTGAAAATGAACTTTTGGGCCTTCATAAAGATCAAAAGCTTCTGCACAGCAAAGGAAACAGTCAACAAAACAAAGAGGCAACCCACAGAATAAGAGAAGATATTCGCAAATGACACTACAGACAAAGGGCCAATATCCAAGATTTATAAAGAACTCCTCAAACTCAACACACACAAAACAGACAGTCACGTCAAAAAATGGGCAGAAGACATGCATCTCCAAAGAAGACATGCAAATGGCTAATAGACACAGGAAAAAATGTTCATAATCATTAGCCATCAGGGAGATTCAAATCAAAACCACACTGAGATACTACTACATCAGTTAGAATGGCCAAAATTAAAATAAATAAATAAACAAATGTTGAAAATGATATGGAGAAAGGAGAACCCTCTTACACTGTTGGTGAGAATGCAAGTTGGTGCAGCCACTTTGGAAAAGTGTGTAGAGATTCCTCAAAAAATTAAAAATAGAGCTACCCTATGACCCTGCAATTGCACTAGTAGGTATTTACCGCAAAGATACAGATGTAGTGAAAAGGAGGGCCATCTGTACCCCAAAGTTCATAGCAGCAATGGCCACAGTCACCAAACTGTGGAAGGAACCAATATGCCCTTCAATGGATGTATGGATAAAGAAGATATGGTCCATATATACAACAGAGCATTATGCCTCCATCAGAAAGGATGAATACCCAACTTTCGTAGCAACATGGATGGGACTGCAAGAGATTATGCTGAGTGAAATAAGTCAAGCAGAGAGAGTCAAGTATCACATGGTTTCACTTACTTATGGAGCATAAATAATATGGAGGACATTGGGAGATGGAGAGGAGAAGTGAGTTGGGGGCAATTTGAGGGGAAGACAAACCATGAGAGACTGTGGACTTTGAGAACAAACTGAGGGTTTGAAAGGGGAGAGTGTTAGGGGTTTGGTTGAGCCTGGTGGTGGGTATTAAGGAGGGCACGTATTGCATGGAGCACTGGGTGTGGTACATAAATAATGAATTTTGGAACACTGAAAAAAGAAAAAGAAAGAAAGAAAGAAAGAAAGAAAGAAAGAAAGAAAGAAAGAGAGAGAAAGAAAAAGAAAGAAAGACAGAAAGAAAGAAAGAAAGAAAGAAAGAAAGAAAGAAGATAAACCAAAACAGAATTGTATTACAGAGAACATAAGGATGGTTACCAGAGGTGTGTAGGTAGGGGTAATGAGTGAAACAGATGAAGGGGATTAAGAGCACACTTCTCATAAGGAGCACTGGATTTATGTATGTATGTATGTATGTATGCATATGTATATACACATGCAGGCATAACATTAAGTGAAATAACTCAGAGAAAGACATGTCAAATGATTTCACTCATATGTGGAATTTAAGAAGCAGAACAAACAAACAAACAAAACCATACTCAAATACAGAAAACCAACTGGTGATTGTCAGAGGGGAGGCAGTGGGAGGGAGGGATGAAAGAAGTGAGGGGGATTAGAGTTCATTTATCATGACAAGCACTGAGTACTGAATTGTTGAATACAATTGTTGAATCACTATATTGTACATCAGAAACTAATAGAACATTGAATGTTAATTACACAGGAATTAAAAAAAAATGTGAGGTTAAGAATAGAACATACAATTTAGGAGAATGACTATGAAGGGAAGGCAAGGGAAGTGAAGAATCTAAAAGGAGAAACATGTCAAGAGAGGGTCATTTGTGTATTTATTTAATACGTCTTTTTTTTCTGATTACAAAGGCAAAATGTGCTTTATAATGAAAATCTGGAAATAAATTCAGACATCATTAAAAAGAAACTATGATACTGTCATAAGGACAAACATGTAGGCCAATGGAATAAAACAGAAAGCCCAGAATGAATCCCTAATAAATACACAGTCAACTAATTTTTTAAAATTTATTTTTTATTTATTTTCAGCATAACAGTATTCATTAGTTTTGCGTCACACCCAGTGCTCCATGCAATCCGTGCCCTCTCTAATATCTACCACCTGGTACCCCGACCTCCCAACCCCCGCCCCTTCAAAACCCTCAGATTATTTTTCAGAGTCCATAGTCTCTCATGGTTCACCTGCTCTTCCAATTGACCCCAACTCCCTTCTCCTCTCTATCTCCCCATGTCCTCCATGCTATTTGTTATGCTCCCACAAATGAGTGAAACCATATGATAACTTACTCTCTCTGCTTGACTTATTTCACTCAGCATAATCTCTTCCAGTCCCATCTATGTTGCTACAAAGTTGGGTATTCGTCCTTTCTGATGGAGGCATAATACTCCATAGTGGATATGGACCACATCTTCCTTATCCATTCGTCCGTTGAAGGGCATCTTGATTCTTTCCACAGTTTGGTGACTGTGGCCATTGCTGCTATAAACATTGGGGTACAGATGGCCCTTCTTTTCACTACATCTGTATCTGTACTGGGTAAATACCCAGTAGTGCAATTACAGGGTCATAGGGAAGTTCTATTTTTAGAACTCCTATTTTTAGAATCTCCACACTGTTCTCCAAAGAGGCTGCACCAACTTGCATTCCCACCAACAGTGGAAGAGGGTTCCCCTTTCTCCACATCCCCTCCAACACATGTTGTTTCCTGTCTTGCTAATTTTGGCCATTCTAACTGGTGTAAGGTGATATCTCAATGTGGTTTAATTTGAATTTCCCTGATGGCTAATGATGATCAACATTTTTTCATGTGTCTGATAGCCATTTGTAAGTCTTCATTGGAGAAATGTCTGTTCGTATCTTCTGCCCATTTTTTGATATGATTGTCTGTTTGTGTGTGTGTTGAGTTTGAGGAGTTCTTTATAGATCCTGGATATCAACCTTTTGTCTGTACTGTCATTTGCAAATATCTTCTCCCATTCCATGGGTTGCCTCTTTGTTTTCTTAACTCCTTTCTTTGCTGTGCAGAAGCTTTTGATTTTGATGAAGTCCCAAAAGTTCATTTTCGCTTTTGTTTCCTTTGCCTTTGGAGACATACCTTGAAAGAAGTTGCTGTGGCTGATACCGAAGAGATTACTGCCTAAGTTCTCCTCTAGGATTCTGATGGATTCCTGTCTACATTGAGGTCTTTTATCCATTTTGAGTTTATCTTTGTGTACGGTGTAAGGAATGGTCCTGTTTCATTCTTCTACATATAGCTGCCCAGTTTTCCCAGCACCTTTATTGAAGAGACTATCTTTTTTCCACTGTATATTTTTTCCTGTTTTGTTGAAGAATTCAGTAGAAGAGTTGTTGTTGTTGTTGTTGTTTTTCAAAAAATACTGCCTGAAAACTGGATATCATACAAAATAATGGAGTTGGACCCTTACTTAATGCCGTGTACAAAAATCAACCCAAAACAGGTAAAGAAGCTAAACTTAAGAGTTAAAACTGTAAAACTCTTAGAAACAAATGAGGGAAACTCTCATGGTATTGGATTTTACAATTTAATGGATTTGACAACAAAAACACAGGCAATAAATTAAAAAATAGAGAAACTGGATATCAAAATTAAGATCTTTGTGCATCAAAGGACATGATCAAAAAAGTGAAAAGCCACATACAAAATAAGAAAAAATATTTTCCAGTCACACATCTGATCAGGGAATATACATAATATATAATTTCTATAACTTATCAACAACAACAACAACAAAAAAAACCCAAATCAAAAATTGGCAAGGGAACTCAATAGACATTTTTCAAAAAAAAAAAAAAAAAAAAGAAAAGACATACTACTGGCTAAGAAGCACCTTACAAGATGCCCAACATCATTAATCATTAGGGAAATGTAAAGCAAAACCATAATACGATACCAATTCATACCTACCAGAACAGGTATAATGATAGTAAAACAAAGCATACACACACCCACAAAAACAGCTACAAACAGTATTGGCAAGGATGTGGAGAAATTTTAACTTTTATGCACTGCACAAAATATGAAAACACATCTTGATATGAGTGTTAAGCTTTCTCTTTTCTTGTCTCAGGAAATAAGATACTCTTTATATGTAGCCAAGGGGACCCCTTTGGCTTTCACATTTAGTTTACTTAATGATTAATTAACCTCAGCCCTTTAAAATTTTTCTGTAGAACATCAGTTAACCACAGCAACAACAATAGTATTTCACTGGGCTTGTAATTTCCTCCTATGTCCAAATTACACAATAGAATACATTTACTAGTACATTTCTTTCCATTAATACAACAAATCATCTCACTGCAATTGTGAGTTTTATCAACTCATCTCTTATTTTATGCTAGGAGCTATCAGTAGTTTACTTACTACCAGTGATATAGTCTTTACAACCATGAAGCAGCAAATGGTACAGAGCCCAAATCCCAATTCAATATCTATTTTCTCAGGAAACTTGGGAACTCACAGCTGGATTTCAGTTTCCTCAGAAAGAAGATTCTGTGATGGACATTAGTAGGCAGGATGATTTTTGCATATTTATGTTGGGATCAACATATGTGCTAAAAGAAAGCAAAATTGGGTTGGAATCACATCAGTCTGCAGTGTAATCAAGTCCTCAGCCAAGAGCTATGGTAGTTCTCAATTAGCACGGTACTATACACTTGTTTTGAGTTGCTACAATAGGATAAAGCATGAATAGGCATCAGATCCTGGCTGCTCTTGGGAAGAGAATGAGCTTGAATGTGGCAGCTCACTTCAGCTGAAGGTAATATGAGAAGGCTGAAAGCTTAGTGTCAGTAGAAGCATGAGCAGTTTAAGGTAAGTCATTCTGTCCTGAAAAGGGAACTGGATGACACAGCACAACATCTGCTACACTGAGGAACTAGACATATTAAAGAAATTGAATCCACTATTAAATACCTTTCTAAAAAGAAAATCTAGATCCAATGACTTAAAATTATTCCAAATACTTAAGGGATAAATAACCTCCATATTTTACACATATTTCCAGGAAAAAGTTCCAGAAAGAACACATACTAAGTCATTTTATGAGACCTAAGTAATATTGGTATAAAAACTATAGAGGGACTTCAGAACAAATAAATTTCCAAATCTCTCTCATGAATACAGATGAAACAAACTTAAACATGAGTTGGTAACACAAATCCAATAATATAGATCATTAATAGTGTTTATTATGGGAATGTAAGATATATTAAAAAGTTCATTCTGAGAAATAAAAAAGATTTACAACCACTAAGTTACTCTCTCACTAAGTTACTCTGCCTAAATTTCCTAAGAAGCATGAGGATGAAATTTAAAAGTGAAAAAAAAAGTATGGATTTTCAAGAAATCTGTGAATTTTTGCAAAGACTGCTTAATTAGATGGATTTATGCTTTCAGCCATAATACTATAACTAGCACTACTTATATTATCCTCCATGCAAAAGGATATTTGCACAAAATATACCAGGCAATAGTCTTTTAGTATTTGCTTTTTGTTTGTCTTTTAATTGAACAACAGACTGCACAGGACTATGATTCCTGATATAGAATAACAACTAAACAAATGATACAAATCCAATGATTAATCATTTTTCCCCCATAAGTCATGTTTAATAATGTAGTGCAAGGTAGAGGGCCTAAGCAAATTTTAGTGGCCTTAGTAATTTAAATAGAAGTCTGAGAGTCTAAAGGACAAAGTACAGGAGAAAAGGGAGCTAGGTAGAAAAAGCACTCTAGATATCTGCATAGTTATTTCTGAGTCTGCTGATAAATACTAAGTTGTGCATACTTAGGATGACATTTCATAAAGTCAATCACAAGTCAACTGAGAATCTAGCTGTTTAAAAACGTCCAGATCTCATACAGGGCGGGAGACGTTTCAGGTTCAAACAGCCTGTGTAGAGAGTCCTCTTTAATCACTGAGGACATTCTATATACCTATACTTTAGAGCAATTTACAGCTGCCTTTATACTGCCTAAAACTCCAACTTGATAGACTTGATCTTATCTGCCAAACAAATTGACACTATTAAAACAATAAAATCAGCTCTCAAAAAATGTAAAATTTTTTAATTTCCAGCATGTATATGTGTGTGTGTGTGTATACATATATATAGGAATGGAATAAATAGAATTATATACATGAATTAGCATACAAGACCTTAAAGACCTTAAAGAGCTAATGTTAATATATTCAAGTATTATCGAATGTGGAAATAATGAAAGGTAAAAGATGAAAATATGGAACTTCTAGATATGAATAACATAGTAAGTAAAATGTCTTTATTTTTTAGTTACTTTAAGATTTTATCCTTATCACAGGCTTTCAGAATTTTGGTGTTTTAATAAACTTTTTAATTTGAAAAGTTATAGATTTATAGCAAAATTGAGAGGATAATAGCATTTCCAGATACCCAACACCCAATTTCCCCTACTATTAATATCTTACGATAATATGGTAGACTGGATATAATTAATGAACCAATATCAACACGCTATTACTAACTAATGCTCAAACATTACTCAAATTTTAAAAAAATCACCTAATGTCTTTTTCATGTTCCAGAATCCCATCGATATTATCATAATTAACTATTATCTCTCCTGAGGCTACTCTTAACTGACAATTTCTTAGACATTCCTTGTTTGACACTAAACCTTAGTTTAGGGAACCATGTTCACTAAAACTTGACAATACGGTCAAGTATTTTACAGAATTTAACTCAACTGGATTTTGTCTGATATTATTCCTATGATTAGACTGAGATTACTGATTTGGAAAAGGAAGACCACAGAGGCAAAATGCCATTTCTGATCAAATCATATCAAAGGTGTCCATTATCAACATGACTTACTACTCTTGATGGTAAGCTTAATCATAGGGCTGAAGTAGTATTACATTTCTCTATAGTGAAGATACTCTTTTTACCCCCTTTCTTTGCTGTACTCTTTGGAAGAAATTTCACAGTTTCTTTACACTTAATAAGTGGGAATTATGCTTCATCTCCTTGAAGGTGACTTCAAAAAGGTAACTTTAAAAAGTATCTGGAACTTTTGTACACAGGAACTTTGTATTTTCTATTTATTCATCTTTTTTTTTATATCAGTATGGACTCATGCATAATATAAAATCTGATTCCATTTTTTAATGTTTCACAGTTGTAACTTTAAAGCCACTCTACTCCCTTTCTCCTTATGCTTCACATCTGAGGGGGCTGATAAGAAATTCCAGAACTATTCTGGCTCAAGTGGGAGGTTCAAACTTTGTCAGCCTCAGTCACAGGCCAAAACCCTCACCTAATGCTATCCCCTAAACAAAGTAAATGCCCAGAGCCAATCAACTTTCCTGGCTCTCTTAACCCACTTTGGATCCCAATCTGTTTCATGCATAGCATAGACTTTCATATCCTCTTAGCCTGAATATTGGCATCATTTGTTACAACATCCAAAACAAATTTAGATATTTGAATGATTTTTCAGCATGGGAAAAACAGTTTCTTCAAAACAATATAGATATTTATTTTATACTTTGAGGTTAATAATTCAATACTAATATATTTATTTTCTTGCTCAAATTGTTCTAGTTTTGGCCATTGGGAGCTCCTATATCCCTCTGACATACCTCCATTGATTTATCTTTTATTATTCATTAACTTTTTTAGCATCTTCCTTCTTTCTGACACTAAAAGCATGCCAGGTACATCATGTATAATTCCTGTTCAAATCCTAAACAAGCCAGTTCTTTAAAAATGCAAAGAAATAGACCTTATACTGTTCTAGATATGGTACAGATACTGTATAAAAGGATATTTCTGAATCCTCCCTTCCATCTTTATTACTATCATTTATTTCACTTATTCCTTATTCCCTTATTCTCTTATGATAGCCCAGTAAGTTGTTTATCATTTCTTTAAACAGTTATTTGTACATCTACGTAGAGCAAGATTTATTCTACCTCAATTTTTTTCTTCCCCAATGTAAAAAAATTTCTGTAATTCTAGGTATGTGACTTCTTTCTTTCCCCCTGAAAAATGGCTTTTAATATTTTTACAGCCCAGTCTGCTGGAGAAGATAATTCCTCAGTTTTTGTTTCCTTAGAGTAGATTTATCTCTACTTTTAGTATAATTTAACTAGGCATATATAATTCTAAGTTTGCGTGGGTTTCTCTCAAAACTAAATACTGCACTCAGCTTAGCTTACTGCATGATTACTGACCAGAAGTCCACTGTAATTCTGTCTTCCACTATAATTCTGCTGTTGTAGGATGTGTATTCAAAAAGAATGTGTATCCTTACTTCTCTAAGGAGTTACTTTCCTATGGCCTTCTCATTTTTTTCTTGCCCCCCCCCCAATTTGGGTAGAATATCTCTAAGAATAGCTTTTATTTTTATTTGTTTTTGTTTTTATTCTGCTTGGTATTATTTGAATTTCCTGAATCTATGGTGTGGTGTGTATCATTAATTTTTGAAAGTTTTGGCCATTATTACCTCAAATATTTCTTCTGCTACAGTCTTTGTTCTTTTTTCGTTATATTAACTATGCATATTATTCCTTTTGAAATTGTACGTTAATGTTCTGTTTTTGTTTTGTATTTTCTCTTTCTCTGCATTTCAGTGAGAGAAGTATCTACTAACCCATCATTAAGTTTATACATTTCTCTTTGGCCATTTTTCAGTATATTGATGTGCCCATTAAAGGTGTTCTGCATTTTTGTTATTTATTTTTTTTCTTAGCACTTTCTCTTTTTTTTTTTACCTTAGGGTTTCCATCTCTTTGTTTGTATTCCCCATCTGCTCTTGCATATAGTCCATATTTTACTTTAGGGTCCTTAATATAATAATCATAGTTATTTTAAATTTCCGATAAGATAATTCTGACTTTTTGCCATACCTGATTCTCATGCCCAAATTGCTTCTTCTGACAGTGTTTTTTTCTTCTTAACATGTTCATAATTTTCTGGTAAAAACCAAATGTGATATATAGGAACTGAGGTAAACAGGCCTTTGGTGAGAAGTTTTAGATTAGTCTGGCTAGGAGTTTGTGTTTAATGTTTGCTATAACTGTAGATGCCAGAGGATTCCTATTTATTTATTATCATTGTTTGTATTTCCCTTGTCAACTGTGGACTTCCCCTATTAAGTACTCCTCTACAAAGAGTGTCTTTGTCTTTTGGATCTTTTAGCTATAATTCATTATTAGCATACTGTAACCTTGGTAAAGTTGTAAAGATTGAGGATGGACATGTGTTCTAAAATTTTATGATTAAGTTGGGTTTTTAGTGTGCCTATATTCCTTGGTGTGAACTTCACAAGAGTTTCTTAGTTTTTCCCTCTATCCTTAGGTATGAAAGGAAGGCTAAACAAAATAGAATGGGAGAAATGGTCTTTCCGCAGATGGAATCAAGTTCTGATAAATTCTACCCCCCCCCACACACACAAATTGGAGAGTAGGTCTTTATTATGTAGAATGATCTGGAATATGTTACAATGGTTATTCTTACTCTCCTTCTGCATAAACGTGAAAGATTGTTTCCAGCTCCTTACTATGAGACCTGATATGGTTCCTGGAGGTAAAATCCGCAAAAATATAGAAGCTCTGCAAGACTGTCTCCCAGCAGTCTGTCATTTTTAAAGGAATCTACACTTGTCTTCCAGCAATTCACCAAAATTACCACTTAACTATACCTACCAGTGGCTTCAGCTGCTTCTGTTCTAGGTAAGTGAATCTTGGTTGTGACAGTCACATCAGTCACCTGACTCTCCAGGTTTCAGAGTGGTGGTTTGCCCTGAAACTCAGTTATCTGATGGCTAAAAAGAAGTCATTGATTTTTCAGTTGCTCACTCTTTGCTTTTTGTAAGGTGGGAATGAACAACTTCCAGTATCTTTGTAGATAGGATCAATAACTAGAAGTCCAGCAAACGTGAATTTGATGTGATTTAATCTGGTTTTCTTTCATTTATCCTTATATTTTATTGAGCATCCTGTATCAGTGGGTTTCAAGTTTCATAAAATTCTAAAAAATACTTGATCATTGTTCATTCAGATTTCATCTCCTCCTCCCACCGCTTGCGACTCTAACTGCACATATTTTTGTTTACTTGATAGTGTCCCATAGGCCATCAATTTGTTTTTATATTTTCTCTAATTTCATCTTCATCACTTTAGCCAGTAAATTTCAGTTGCCTCTTAATCTGAGACTGCTACCCTCTGCTATGAATCATATCCCCTGTGCACACAGTGACTTGAAGCAGAATGCCACGGGGTAATACAGCTCATATCATTCAACTCTCTTCTCTCACAGATTTTGTGCATTCACTTCTATTAGAAGATGGGCGAGGGTCAGTCAAGTATCCTCCACACTAAGGGGGCATTTTGAGACCAAAAAGTGAAGCAATCCACTCCAAATACCTTACACAACATTGTATTCAAATTAACCTCTTAAGGGGGGTGGGGGGATTGGGGAACAAAGGATCTGTCACTACAGTTATTCTGTTTTATAGAACAAGTTTTTTAGATCAAGGGGCATTGTGGTGAGGTTTGAGGATTGGTATCTAAAGTGGCGCCTCTTGTGCACCACTTTAAGGAATATCAGAACAAGCCTTCCCACATTCTGGTCAGGGCTGGTATTTTTTAAAGTCAGTCCCTTCATTGTAATATGAAAACAAAACAAAACAAAACAAAAAAACCTGGTATATCCAATGAAGGAAATTGCAAACTGTATTCCAAACACCCTTATTCTTGAATGATAGCTATATTTGTGGCAAGATGCTTCATTTATATTTTTTCTGTATAGTACTATATTCAATTTTGTCAGGCCACATTACACTGAGAATAAAGATTTGCTGTGGAAATCTTAAGGAACAAAAACATGTATTTTGGGTCCCTCAATTCTGAAGATCTGTAAGTCAAAAAAAAGGATTACCTAAGGAAGAGAATGTACACAAATTATACTAACATATTAAAGCTTATTTAAAAAGTATTGGAAAGTAAATTATATCATCGTTCAAAAATAATTTCCCCTTGGAAGACACACTGTCAGTAGGAACGCAACTGAGATCCACATTGGCGTCAATTCCTTCAGAGTTTTTTAAGAAATAAGAGCATTTACTTACATGTAGCCTGTGCTGGGGAACTTGATCACAAACAGGAAACTGCCAGTATACTCATGAGCTGGACCCTGAGGCTCCTCACCCACTCCCTTGTCCTTGGAATGTAGGTTCCGCCTTACCTTTCTTGCCCCCAGAGCTGTTCAAAAGGCACAGCCTTGAGGGGCACCTGGGTGGCTCAGTGGGTTAAAGCCTTTGCCTTCGGCTCAGGTCATGATCCCGGGGTCCGGGGATCGAGCCCCACGATGGGCTCTCTGCTCAGCAGGGAGCCTGCTTCCTTTCCTCTCTCTCTGCCTCTCTGCCTCCCTGTGATTTCTGTCTGTCAAAATAAATAAAATCCTAAAAAAAAAAAAAAATAAGACACAGCCTTGAGATGGTGATGTGATGTTAGAAACACCTGCAGCGTACACCTGACTGAGCCTAGTTAGGACCTCTTTATAAGCTTTTACGAATCTGCAAACAGGTGTGGGAAGCAGATGCGGGTATCTATTTATCTTGCTGCAACTCCAAATGAGCCTTGTATGTAAGTTTCCTCTGCTATTTTTAAAAAAACTGTTTTATCTACCAGCCTGGAGCAGCCTCTATCTATCTTCAGTTTCTCCCTGCCCTCTGCCCAGGAAAATTCCAGAAAAGGTGGGATGTTTCCTTTATATACAATGATACAAGTTAAGATTCAGCTTTGGCTGATCTGTACAGGATTAGAACTGTCGTGGAGTCCCATAACTGGATCCCTCCTCAGTGGGAAGCCTGCTTCTTCTCCTTCTCCCACTTCCCCTGCTTGTGTTCCCTCTCTGTCAAATAAATAAATAAGATCTTTAAAAATAAATAAATAAAATAAAAGAACTGTCATTACTATTCTCCAACACTCCAGTAAGCTAAAGCATTTTTAAACATGGCATTTTTTTTGTAAATTTGAAGATATCTTTCATTTGAGAAAACTTTATAAAATAAAGTAGAAAAAAATGAAAACCTAATGAGTAATATTTCATCTTTAAAAACATATTTCACTTATAATATTTCATCCCCTCTGTGCATGTTATCTCAAACATTTAATAAGTTAATACTATTAGAACACAAAAAGGAGAATATTCCTCAGTTTCTCAAATAACATGTTATAAAAGGACAAACTGAGAAATTATTGACAGAAAACACCTGTAGTATAATTCTAAAAGTTTTCCTTTGTATTCAGAGTACTTTCCTACATACTACTTATTTAACCTATGCTACAGGAAATTACAACTGTTAAAAAACTATAAGCATTATTTTAAACAAAGATATTTTAAACTTTGCACACAGAAAGAATGTGAAAAACTTATTTTAAAAATAATTAAAAGAATATTTGTGTGTATTATGTATTTGACCAGTGTGGTGCCAGGTCTTAACTTGTTGCCAGGTAATCATTAGTGTTATCCATTTATTTGTCTTGCAGTTATATTTATTATGGTCCATGTAGGAGCTATCAGGATATCAGTTATTAGAGAACCAAGAAATATTTATGGCTTAAAGATTGTCTTTCTCAGTTGACTAACAGAAAACAGAAATCCGAAGTAATGGAGTATGTGATAAACCTGATTGGCTCATAGACTAAAGGAAAAAGAATGCCTGTAATGGAAAGTTTTGGTGTGTCTGCAGTTGAGTATCTGGAAAAAGGGTGGCAGCATAAGGGCCAGATGCTTGAGACAGAAAAACTGAAGGACATACAAGGGTACTAAAAAAGTTTGCCCTGCTTCTCATTTCTCCAGAACTGATTTGTTTTTGTTTTTTGTTTTACATCAGCAATTCCTATTTTAAACAGGTTTAGCATTCTTTTTGAAAGATTTTTATGTATTTATTTGACAGACAGATTACAAGTAGGCAGAGAAGATAGGCAGAGAGAGAGAGAGGAGGAAGCAGGCTCCCCATCGAGCAGAGAGCCTGATGTGGGGCTCGATCCCAAAACCGTGGGACCATGACCTGAGCTGAAGGCAGAGGCTTTAACCCACTGAGCCACCCAGGAGCCCCAATAGGTTTAGCATTCTTAATTGTATAACCTCCCAGGGTCTGCAAA
Organism: Mustela nigripes; assembly: GCF_022355385.1. NCBI lineage: Eukaryota > Metazoa > Chordata > Mammalia > Carnivora > Mustelidae > Mustela > Mustela nigripes. Next base: position 90,769,437 of record NC_081569.1, read on the forward strand.
ACCAGTCAGAGAAAACAAAGAAACATATAGAACCATACTGGGTACAAATGATAAGGCCCTTTAAAACATATTCAAAGGCACCAAAGTGGTATCTGCCCCATATTAGCAAATATAATAGTTCACTTGATGAGGTTTTCATAATTGTAATATGAACTGTGGCTTCTGTTAAGTGTGCAGATAAGTTGCTTAATTAGTTTTTCCATTAATTGAAATACAATTTAATAGTAAATTATTTACTGTTGCAAAATGTTGCAAAATACCGATTATGAAAATAAACACACTGAAATGTGTGAGATATATACAATCAAAGGTAATCAATTTCATGTAAAATGTATATTGTGGAAATTGTTTTAAAAACTTTGCTTATAAATTTTATAAAACAATAAAATGACAAAATTTACTTATAACAAAATCTCATAATAACTTATTTTTTTGCTTTATTCATCCCATTGTTTGAATTCATATGATTAAAAGCATTAAGTTTTTCAATTTAGGCATTTTTGACAACTCCAGGAAGCCCGATAAAAATTTTGCTAAAGTCAACAAAAATTTTGACCCTTATTAACTTGCTAATATTCCAAAGGCTTATTACAAATATTTTTGTCTATAGTAACATGAGGGTTGCTGGGGGGAGGGGGTTTGGGAGAAGGGGGTGGGATTATGGACATTGGGGAGGGTATGTGCTTTGGTGAGTGCTGTGAAGTGTGTAAACCTGGTGATTCACAGACCTGTACCCCTGGGGATAAAAATATATGTTTATAAAAAATAAAAAATTAAAAGTTAAAACATGATCTATTTATTTCTCTGCAAGTGATTATATTGTAAAAGGGCCATATTAGGATATAAGACTAGATATTATATATTTTAATATTTTGGAAATTTTATGTATCTCACATATTTTGGATTTTAGGTAATTCATTAAATACCTTCATTTAAGCTATATATGAAGAAATATTGAAATACTAGGTAAAACTAGACTTTTAAAAAACATACATATCTTTAACATTTTACAAATACATATATATGCTCTAGAGGCACTGTAGCCACTAATTCACCATTTATTATTACATTACTTCACTCTATTCCATTGACAAATGTGTGTTGAATTCTTACAGTGTGCCTGGTGGTTATATGTATTTATATATGTGTATATTATATATATTTATATATAACATTTACATTTTTTCCCATATTTTAGGTGCTCTTGCGAGCTCAGTAACTTTAGTTGGTAAAAGTGATCATAATGAGAACATGAAAATATACTTCTGACATATTTTAAATGCAGAAACAAAAACATGAATGAAATTGTATATATTGATAATGCATTGGTAATGCTTTATCTATAGCACTGAAACACATGTTATTTTTAATACACAATACATATATTGTCTAAAAGGAAAAGTATAAAGTACTAGAATATGTTATATATTATGTATATGTGCAGGTATCATATATGTTTAAATTGATATTTGATTATTCAAAAATATTATAATGTTTTGTATTGTCCTCAATATTGTTTACTGTACACATTAAATTGCATGCTTACTGTATCTAAGGGTAAGTTTGATTTTCATTTTGAGGACTTATTTGGCAACGTAGATCAAAAAATTGATCGAAAAATTAATGGACTAATAATACTAAAAGACCATGACCCATCTAGAAGTCAATAATATATATCAAACCACAATTTTCTCTAAATCAGTGTGCAAAATTCCAAATCAGTGCAACAAATTTATACAGGTCTACTAATCCACATAAGGCATAGTAATTAGGTCACTGGGCAAAAGTAACAGAATCAAATGTAGATGGGCTGGCAGTTACTAAGGGAATACCGTTAACCCTAATATCCTAAAGAACCTAGCATCCACAGTTGGTTGCTGGCCCTAAAATATATTCTGTGACAAAAAGCAATAAGCTCTCATTGTTGCCAAAGAATTAGTATGACAATCCTACTCCCGAGAATTTAGCAAACTGAATATGCTGCGGTATTGCTTCTACTCCTCACAAAGCTGCCTGGGTGTATTGCAGGGAGTCAAATTATAGCTAACATCCTATCCCCACTTTCCATCCTGTAATCAGACTCTATGGAATCCCATTACTACTGAAAGCAAAATTATTGTTCCACCATCCATACACATCTCTCACAAGTACATCTGCTTCATGAAAATTTGATCACAAGATTCCTACCTGTAAGTAAACTTGGGGAATGTAGTATTTAGGTTGCTTGTCTCTACAACAAAGGAAGACAAACCAGAAAGTGAAGTTTGGTGTTTTATAGTCTACAGTTCTCACCATGGACTTCTTGATTTCCCATATGGCTTTCTCCTACAATCTCTTACCTTCTGAGAACCAAGACTGTTTATTTCAATACAAATGTGATGATATCACTCCCATGCTTAAGACACATCATTTTCCCACTGTTATTGCAAAATAAAGACCAACATCTTTAATGTGACCTACAAAACTCCACCTAGTCTGTTCTTATGTTCCTCAAGGCCCTTTCCTCAGTTTTTCCCAATCTCTTTCTGTGTTCTAGCTGTACTGGTCTTTATCCACTTAATTAATCTCATTTCTCTCCTCTGTGAGGTCTATGTGTATAAGGTCTCCTTTGTTTAGAAAACCAGACCTAAGTCTACCTTTCCACTCAATAAAATTTTATCTTTCTTTCAATGATGAGGTCGAATATCACTTCTTTAACAGATGGTAGAGGGTAATATCTAAGACTGAGAGCCCTAAGAGCATATGTCCAGTTAGAATTCTGCTCCACCACACAATCTGATGGAGCCTTAGGCAAATTATTCAAATACTTTGTGCCTCAGTTTTTTCATCTATAAAGTGGGGGGATTCATTTAATTCATTTAAGGTGTCTATTAAATGAATTAGAACATGGTAAGGGCTTAAAAGTAGAGTAAGCACCAGAAAGGAGTCAATGTGGCTATTCTATTATGCTTCACAGAAACCAATCTTGATCTTAATAATTAGTTGTTTGTTTTTTTGTTTTTTTCCAAGATGCACTTAGGTCCATCAGATATGTTGTTTTACATGTATTTGTGCCCTAGATACTAGAAATAAAAGATTTTCAAGGGTAGCAATCACGTTGCTTTGACTCTCAAATGGTGAAAAAAGACCTGGCACATAATAGGTGCTCCATGTTTGCTGAATGAATGGATGGAAATCAGGGTGAACAGCTTCATCTCAAAATTTCAGTATCTAACAACATTCACATAGCGATTTATGTGTTCATGATGTGAACTACAATCAAACAAATGTAGTACATTGTAACTTCATAGCTTTTTTTCATTCTTTTTTTTTCTTCTTTGAATTTCACTTTGGAAATTTCTATTCATGTATCTTCAAGCTCATTTATTGGGCTCTATTCTACTGATGGACCATTAAACTATTCTTCATTTCTGTTATACTGCTTTTGATTTTTAGTTTTTCCTTTTGGTACTTTCTCAGAGTACCCATCTCTCTGATTGCATTACCTTTCTGATCTTGTATAATGTCTTCTTTTTGTTAAGGCTTTTACCATTTTAATCCTGATTGTTTTACATTTTACAGAGACCCCAAATCTGTGTCTTATCTGGGTCTAATTCTGATATTTGCTTTGTCTCTTCAGATATTTCTTTTTTGTCTCTTGTAATTTTTTTAAATCCAGATATGAAATATTGGGTAACAGGGACTACAGTCAACAGGCCTGCAGTGTGAGATTTTATGTTTTCTGGGAGAGTGGGCTGTGTTTAATATTTTCTGTAGCCAGAGGCATCAAATTCCTCTGGTATCCCTTTTCTGATATCTCCTGTTATCTTAGTCCTTCCTTAAAAATCTGTCTTTAAGTAGATCTGCCACAGCTCTTCCAGTTGTAACCTATTGTTACTATAGTTGTGTATTGTAGGAGTGATGGTAAGATGTGGAGATGGAAAGAATTCAGTGATCTTATAATTCAGTTTCAATCTTTAATAGACCTGTGTTCCTGGGTTGTCACTTTTATAAGGGTTTCTTAGCTCCTCTTCCTTAAGTGAGACAGCAAATCTACTGAGAAGGGTCTGGAATCTAGACAATGCCTTTGTCCAGGTTGGCTAAGACTGTGGTAAAGCCTTTCATCCCTATAGGATAATCATTTTTTAGTGGAGAATGCACTTGATGTATTGTATTTCTGGATGATTTCTTTCTCATCCTTCTTGCCACAGCTAAATGAGGATTTTTCTTGGCTCTTCACTGTGAGAACCTGGTGGGGTTCCTGAAGGAAAAGTTCCACAGAAGCGGGGGGCTTAGATTCTAGTTCTTAGAAGTGTTTTAGTCTTATGTTAGTCCATATGTAGCCTCTAGCAAATCATCAAAAAACAGTTAACTGCTCCAGTTCATCTGTTCTAGGTTAGCTGATTTTGGATGTGATTCAGAAGTCACAGTTTTAGGTTGCAGCTTGTCCTGAAATACCAACTCTTAGATTCCAGAAAAGTCATTGATTTTAATCTTTTTATTCAGGTTTTGTTTTTTTTTTTTTTTGTAATCATAAAAATGAATGACACTTTACCTGTCAAAGATGAAACTGGAAGTTTAGGGGTGCCTAGGTGTCTCAGTGGGTTAAGCCTCTGCCTTTGGCTCAGGTCAATATCTCAGGTCCTGGAATCGAGCCCCACATCAGGCTCTCTGCTTGGCGGGGAGCCTGCTTCCCCCACTCTCTCTGCCTGCCTCTCTGCCTATTTGTGATCTCTCCCTCTGTCAAATAAAATAAAATAAAATAAAATAAAATAAAATAAAAACTGGAAGTTTAAAGGTTTTTAATTTTTTTTTAATTTTTTATTGTATTATATTATTAACCCCAGGGGTACAGGTCTGTAAATTGCCAGGTTTACACACTGCACAGCAATCACCATAGCACATACCTTCCCCAATGTCCATAACCCAACCACCCTTTCCCTCCCCTCCCCCCAGCAACCCTCAGTTTGTTTTGTGAGATTAAGAGTCTCTTACGGTTGTCACCCTCCCCATCCCATCTTGTTTCATTTATTCTCTTCTTACCCCCCAAACCCTCCATGTTGTCTCTCAACTTCTTCATATCAGGGAGATTATATGATAATGGTCTTTCTCTGATTGACTTATTTCGCTAAGCATAATACCCTCTAGTTCCATCCACGTCATCATAAATGGCAAGATTTCATTTCTTTTAATGGCTGCATAGCATTCCAATTCTTTATCCATTCATCTTTTGATGGACATCTAGGTTCTTTCCATAGTTTGGCTGTTATGAACATTGCTGCTCTAAGCATTTGGGTGCACATGCCTCTTCGGATTACTATATTTGTATCTTTAGGGTAAATACCCAGTAGTGCAATTGCTGGGTCATAGGGTAGCTATATTTTCAACTAGCCCTTTATCTGATATGTTGTTTGCAAATATCTTCTCCCATTCTGTCAGTTTTCTTTTGGTTTTGTTAACTGTTTCCTTTCCTGTGCAAAAGCTTTTGATCTTGATGAAGTCCCAATAGTTCATTTTTGTCCTCGCTTCCCTTGCCTTTGACGATGTACCTAGGAAGAAGTTGCTGTGGCTGAGGTTGAAGAGGTTGTTGCCTGTGTTCTCCTCAAGGATTTTAATGGATTCCTTTCTCACATTGAGGTCCTTTATCCATTTTGAGTCTATTTTCGTGTGTGGTGTAAGGAAATGGTCCAGTTTCGATTTTCTGCATGTGGATGTCCAATTTTCCTAACACCAGTTATTGAAGAGACTGTCTTCTTTCCATTGGACATTTTTTCCTGCTTTGTTGAAGATTAGTTGACCATAGAGTTGAGGGTCTATTTTTGTTCCATTGTTCTGTGTGTCTGTTTTTGTGCCAGTACCATACTGTCTTGATGATGACAGCTTTGTAATAGAGCTTGAAGTCTGGAATGGTGATGCCACTAATTTTTGCTTTCTCTTTCAATATTCCTCTAATTATTCTAGGTCTTTTCTGGTTCCATATAAATTTTATGATTATTTGTTCCATTTCTTTGAAAAAAATGGATGGGATTTTGATAGGGAGTGCATTAAATGTGTAGATTGCTTTAGGTAGCATAGACATTTTCACAATATTTTTCTTCCCATCCATGAGCATGGAACATTTTTTTCCATTTCTTTGTGTCTTCCTCAATTTCTTTCATGAGTACTTTATAGTTTTCTGAGTATGAGGCTTTGTAATTTTTTTTAAAGATTCATTTACTTTTTATTTATTTATTTAGAGAGTGCAGAAGCAGGATGATAGAGGGAAAAGGAGGGAGAATCCCAATCCCCTCTCCCCAATGCTAGGCTCCATCTCACCACCCTGAGATCAGGACCTAAGCCAAAACCAAGGAGTCCGGTGCTTAATGGATTTCACACCCCCCCATCATCCTAATGCCTCTATAATTTTAAATATATTTGAACATCAGTTACTTATTCCATATTCCCTCAGTTATAGGAAATACCTGGAATTTTCTACCTTGTAAAATGAAACTATTACTGTCTTCCTTCTACTACTTTCATTTTTCCAAAATAGCAAATCACTTACATATGAAATAAATATACTGCATATAGTGTACATAACATGCACTATTATGTATGCCTATGAAAGCAAAAATTTTTATTTTGTTATGATTCACTACTAAGTCCTTAACAGCAAGAGAATTATCTGAGATATAATAAGGCTTCAATTAATATTTTTTAGTAAGTAAAAGAATGAATCTAAAGTAAGACAACTAGCTGTACCTTCAAATAGTTGGAAATGTATTGTAAGAAATGAATAAAATATAAATATATTCAAAGGCAGATGTTGAAGCAAATGTGTAGCCCATAATGACTTCAGAGTAGTTTCATTAGAAAGGCCAAATGATTATCTTTCAAAATATCTCACAGGACATTTGCCTTGGTTTAATAGACCCAAAAGTAAAGTCAGAATGCTGCTTGTGATGTTGTCAGGGACAGGATTATATGACTCACATTTATAAGAGTAATAAATATTAAAAATATTAATTGAACAGTAAAATATAATTAGCAAAGGACCATAAATTAAATTTCTCTTCTAAATATACTATGAAATCATACCATACGTGGAAAACTAACTTATAAATAGAAGATTGCTTATTGAGCATGAAATCAAAACAAAAAGTTTGTTATGTGATTGACATGTTTACCAGTATCTAGCTAAATAACTGAATAAACATATGTCCACAAGTTTTTCAATCAGATGAGCCTATAAGCCAGAACATCTTATTACCTAAGAAGTACTTCTATTAATATAGTTTCTGCCTTATTACTTTGATATTTTTTATTGTGTTTCCATTTCTGATCAATATTCCTACTGTGATTAATACAATTTTTTTAATATAGGTTTTTATCATACAGTCTATTTACCATAGGCTTCCAAACTTTTTGAATGGTATTTGTTTTTAACATTATTTTGTTTTGATTTTGACTCATTATCCATTATTTCTAAATTTTAAACCCAAAATAGACCAAAATTTTCATGTTTACAAAGATTCTGTGTAATCTACTATATTGTCAACTACATTTTTATAAATAATTAGAGTATAAAACAATGGGATATCTGGTAAAAGAGAATTATAAAAGAGTAGTGTGATTATATATAAGAGGAAATAATAAAGAAACTGAAGAAGTCTTCATAAACAAGATAGATTTCGTTATTTTCTATTTTCCCAGTCCCATTGTGCTATGAAGTCCTACATTTAAGCAGGACATTTAAAAAAAAGAGAGAGAGAGAAAAAGAATCACAACACAGTGATTAAAAAGATAAATAGCTTGAGTTATTCAATTCTGCCATCCTTCTAAAGCACTGCATCAGGGGTGCCTGGGAGGCTAGTTCAGTCAGTTAAGCATCTGCCTTCAGCACAGGTCATGATCCCAGGGTCCTAGAATCCAGCCGGACATCTGGCTCCCTGCTCAGTGGGGAACCTAATTCTCCCTCTCCCTCTGCTGCCTGCCCTGCTTGTGCTCTCTGGCTTTCTCTCTTAAATAAATTAATAAAATCTTTAAAAAAATGTGTATCAAATAATATTGAATTTCATCTTCATTAATTACATTTCTGATTAGTTTTAAAAAATAAAGGAGGGGTGTCTGGGTGATTCAGTCAGTTAAATGTTGATTTCAGCTCAGGTCACGATCTCAGGGTCTGATCCCCTGTGCTTGAAGCCTACTTGATTCTCCCTCTGCCCCTTCCCACCTTAAAAAAAAGGAAAAAGAAAACTTTGGCTGTTTTAACTAATACTAGAAATTGTTGTTGGATTTCCAGAAGATATATTTTAATTAGTTTTAACTGAAGTATAATTCACATCTAGTAAAATTCTCCCTTTTGTAGTGCACAGTTCCATGAATTTCGACAAAATTATCCTGTAGTGTGCCAATCACAATGCAGATATAAAATATTTCTATCACCCCAAATAGCTCCCTTGTGATCTAGATGCTGATTCAATTCCCTCTTTCACACCCATTCCCTTGCAATCACTATTTTATTTTTCATCATAGTATATAACTTAAAGTAGAATGCTTTTGAAAAAGACAGTGAATGCTATTAATAATAGTGGGGAAACATGTGGAACCTGAGACTGTATTGGACAAACATTTTCCATGTGAAGAGTTTATATTTATCAGCAGGAAATAAAAACTGCTGAAAGTTAATCACACAGAAATGTCATAAATAGTTATAACTTACTATGATTAAATAGGTAGTAGGGAGGATGAGAGACAGGCAGGGAGGATCAAAGATTAAGAGAACAGTGAAGTAGATATTGCCATAATTTTGTTAATGCGATTCTGAGGAAATGGATCAGCAATATATTTCAAATGCAGAATCAATAGGAATGTCAATTACTTGTATTTTAGAAGCATAAGCACATGAGTTGTTAGAAATGATTCAGAAGTTTTTTTGACTTGAACTAAAACAAATTAACCTAAGTTAATAGTGACATTGATTAAAATGGAGATGTGAGATAATAAATCAGTTTGAAAACCTAAATTATGGATTAATCTGTTTGCATGTGCTTTTATTATGTTTCATTTTGTTTGGGTTTTAGTTTTTTGTTTTTATTTTTTAATTTTTTTAAAGATTTTATTTATTTATTTGACAGACAGAGATCATAAGTAGGCAGAGAGGCAGAGAGAGAGGGGAAGCAGGCTCCCTGCTGAGCAGAGAGCCCAGTGCAAAGTGGGGCTCGATCCCAGGATCCTGAAACCATGACCTGAGCTGAAGGCAGAGGCTTTAACCCACTGAGCCACCCAGGTGCCCTAAGTTTTTTTGTTTTTAGATGCAATGGGTTACTTACTAAGTATACTTAAAAATGCAGAGGATATGTAAGTGACAAATAACTAAATTCTAGTCCTGAATATAATATTACACTATTTGTTAACTAACTAGAACTTAAATAAAAATTTGGAAGAAAAAAATGTGGAGGCTTACTCAACTGAAAATAAGGTGATGCATAATCAGCTCTATGTTAGAAGATTCCACTCAAATCTATGAATGGCTCATTTCTTGCCTTCCCTGTTTTCCTATATGGGTAAGGGCACTTTCTCTAAGCTGCATTTATTTTTGGAAATTTATTTCTTTTATTGTTATTTTCTTTCTAAGTTTTTAAGTTCCAGCTAGTTTGAAAATACAGTGCAATAGTAGTTTCAGGTATAGAATTTAGTGATTCATCACTAACATACAACACCTGGTGTTCATCACAAGTGCCCTCCTTTATACCCATCACCTATTTAACCCATCCCCCTGCCTACCTCCACTTTGCTTACCAGCAGTTATCTTCTCCATAGCTAAAAGACTGTTTCTTGGTTTGTCTCTTTTTTACCTACTATGTTCATTTGTTTTGTTTCTTAAATTCCACATGAGTGAAATCATAAGCTATTTGTCTTTCTTTGACTGACTTATTTAGTTTAGCATAATACTGTCTAGCTCCTTCCATGTCATTGTAGATGGCAAGATTTCATTCTTTTTGATGGCTGAGTAATATTACATTATATATATTTGTCCATTCATCAGTCAATGGACATTTGGGCTCTTTCTATAGTTTGCTATTTTTTTAATTTTTTATTTTTTATACACATATATTTTTACCCCCAGGGGTACAGGACTGTGAATCACCAGGTTTACACACTTCACAGCACTCACCAAAGCAAACGACATATCAGATAAAGGACTAGTGTCCAGAATCTATAAAGAACTTAGCAAACTCAACACCCAAAGAACAAATAATCCAATCAAGAAATGGGCACAGGACATGAACAGACATTTCTGCAAAGAAGACATCCAGATGGTCTATAGTTTGCTATTTTTGATAACATTGCTATAAACATTGGGTGCATGTGTCCCTTCAAATCAGTGTTTTTGTATTCTTTAGGTAAATAGCTAGCAGTTCAATTGCTGGCTCAGAGAATAGGCTGCATCTCTTTATCTGAATTTACCTAGGAACGTCTATTTAGGACAGAGACTCCGAGACCCTGCATTTCCTTAAATAACTGCATTTGTATGATGCATTTTTGTTAAGGTTTTGGCTACATTTAGTATGCCTTTGGTAGTTACAGACTTTTATGAAGGCTCAATTGATGGAAGAAAAATTCTTTTTTAAAAAAATTAATTTATATATTTGAGAGAGAGAGAGAGCACAGAGGGAGAGTGAGCAGGGGGCATGACATGGGGCTTGATCCCAGGACCCCTGGATTATCACCCAAGCTGAAGGCAGATGCTTAACCTACTAAGCCATCCAGGCACCCCAGAAAAAAGATTCTGCATTACAATTCTAATTACTATTCCAGGTCTCTCTAAATCTGACTTCAAGATAGTTGGTGAGCTTGGATGACTGCATAGTTTTTAGAGTGATAACTGCATAAGTTTAAAAAAAATATTAGATGAAAGATAACACCTTTGGGAAATAAATTGCTTCCTTTCCATTCTTGATAAAAATCCTAGAACATATTTTGAAACTTCCACAAAAAGATAAAAATATTTTGGCAGTTTAGCACAAAAATTGGCTTAGAGTCAGTATGCAATACATGTCTGCTGAAGGTAGAAAGAGAAGAAGCCTAGTAACAAATAAGAAAGTAAATTGGACAGAATCTAGTGAAAAAAATAGATTCATGGATAAGAAAAAAAAATAGATAAGATCATAGATATGTTTTTCATGGCATAGTCAGGATTGTCAGAGGAGAAATAAAACATTAAATAACAGAAAAGAGATAAATAATTATAAGAAGGATCAAAGGTCTAGATTATTTGGATTTAAAAATGAGACCATTGATTGCCTTTAATTAAACTTAATATGTTAGAAAATGAGGTAATAGAGAATGACTGAGAATGCAAAACAGCAAAACTGACTGTCATTATAGCTGATGGAATAAATACCATAAAGGGCATATTTTTAGGGTTTAACTTTCAAAAACGTGGGGAAAGAGTTATTCTCTAAAACAAATGGAAAAGAAAATGTGTGTAGTTACAGGGAAACTTTTTAAAATGGGGAACTCAAACTTGTGATAATTTAGTGTTAGATGATTATAATTTTCTTGATGTCAGAATTGGGAGTCACATGCTGAGAGTATCATGAGGCTGGGAAGACTTTGTATTTGGATGACAGAGGTTTAGAGTAATTGCTGTATAAAATCAACAGCAATAATAAAACATCATACTGGACCATTAACAACATACCTACACATAGAATCTATATAAAACGAATACAACTCCCTTTTCATTCCCTGGAAAGAAATGGAAGAGAGAAGGCCATAAGTTTATGAAGCCTTCAGGATATTTTCAATACATTTCTTTTTCAAAACATTAAGGAAACTTGTAAATTAACTCATATTTGTTCATTGTACTGGGACATTTTCTTGGTTGATGTTATGTATCTGTATATCTGTAAGCACTGTGATTTTATGTAGATTAATAGCTTGTATGAATATTCATAGGTGCATACATATATACATATGTTTAATAAAAATCTTATATTTTATGATGCATACACTCCTTAATTAGTACATCAGAATAATCTGTAACTTTCTCAATCAGAAAACAACCAGACAAGCAAAATTTATAACTGCCATATTTTTATGCTAGAATTGCCTGTACTTCCATTTCATGTTCTCAATTCTTTGGTGATTAAGCATATTTTTGTAAAGTATCACCCATGACAACAATTGCCTCTTTCTAAAAGATGCAAAATAATTTTTTAAAGTTTTTAAGAAAAAAATTGAGCTTAAAAATTACATCTGGCTAATTGTCCCTATTGCTGCCCCATTGTTATGTGCAGATTCCGTATGCCGTTTACTTGGGTTTGAGTTAAGCTTTTGTCACCTGCACATTGTGAGATTTGTGGCAAATTCTTAAATTTTTATTCCTCAGTTTACTCATCCATATAATATAAGAATAACTCCTGTCTCATAGGTTTATTGTATTATATGATTAATGTAAAGAGCACAGAAAATAATGACAATGAAACTTCTAAAAATGTTTAAAAGGTAAGAAGTCTTATTAGTTTAGTAGTTTTATATTATCTGATTACAGAATTAATAATCACAATGGATATTATAAAATTGTGTACAAATTATAATGGAAAAGCATTTGATTTGTAATTATATGTTAAACACTATTTTATTCCAGGACCTGTAAAAATAATCAAGTAATTTTTGTCAAATTTTAATTTAAAAAAATCTTTTAAAAAATTATGCTGAGTGAAATAAGTCAAGCAGAGAGTGTCAAGTATTATATGGTTTCACTTACTTGTGGAGCATAAGGAATAACATGGAAGTCATTCGGAGATGGAGAGGAGAAGTGAGTTGGGGGATATCAGAGGGGGAGACAAACCATGAGAGATTGTGGACTCTGAGAAACAGAGGGTTTGGAGGGGAGGATGTTGGGGGTTGGGTGAGCCTGGAGGTGGGTATTAAGGAGGGCACACATTGCATGGAGTACTGGGTTTGGGGCATACGATGAATTTTGGAACACTGAAAAAAAATAAAATTAAATTTAAAAAATTCTCCAGTTTATTTACAAATAGTATTAGAAATTAGAGAGAATAGTCTCACTATTAAAGAAATTAGTCTCATTAATTAACTTATAAAATTCCCAATAGATCAATGAGAAGAAAATGATAGACCTATTCTACCTATGTAATCATTAAATATGATTCTAATAATCTATGATTTCCATTGTCAATGTTTTTATAGTGCATTGGAATAGTGGTGTTAAATCATGATTACAGTTGTTATTGTATGTGTGAAAATTGTGGTGACAACTTGAGTTAAGAAGGAAAATGGTGTGGGATTTATTGCTCTTCTCAATATTTCTGCAAAAAGAGTGATGTTGAATTTACTAAACAGAAGAAACATCAGAAATTGGTGGGTGGTGGATTTTGTATATAATCAAGAAGAATGAATTCAGACAGGGGTTAATAAGGGCTGATGCCAGTGAGTAGACATGTGATAACATACATTTCTTCTTTTCCTGAAAATGATTTAAATAAGTATTGATCTAAGGCTGGGGCATGAATAAATTAACTTCATGATTCTGCCCAGAACCTAAATTTTGAAAATCTAAAGCCCTATGGTGAGATATATAGAAAAGGAAAAGCAGATTTGTCTATAATAATTGCCTATTCATATTAGATTTTTTAGTACTTGGTGGATAAAACAGATGAATTTATATTAAGAAAACATCTTTCAGTTACAAATTTCCCACTTATAAACATATAGAATTAACTGGACTGTATTGAGCTTAACAGAAGCATTTAGAATTCTGAATTTGGGAGTAGACCCACTCAAATCCTCTTTTGCACCAAAATAGGGAGGGAAAAAAGGGAAAATAGGTATTCTAAAATTACCTATTGCAAAAAGCAGTTTCCAGTATTTATCACTTCCATCACATTCACATACTTACTTCCTGTTTTGAATTTTTAGTGTTTATATTGTTTCTGGGTAAATTAACCTTACAGATTTTTAATTCATAAATCTTTGTCTGATAGCTCAAAGCATACTTGTTAAAATTCATTCTCACAATTGTATATGACATTTTGATATAAAGATGTATTTATTTCTTCAGCTAAATTTAAACACTAAAGGAAAATTGTAGAAGAAAAAACGATAATCATTGATTTTTACAGGACAATGTTCTTAATTTTTTGACAATATGTATTACAGAAGGCATTATATACAAATCTAATATAAAAGAATGCTAAAACTGTCCAATATACACACACATATACATATACATAGATGGAGTAATGTCTTCCTGTGATTTTTATTCTTTAAAGCAGCATAAGGAAGGGAATGTATTTTTGGTCTGAATTTCAGTAACCAAAGTATAATTATTTCTGTGTGAAATATTATCAGACTTAAGTACCCATATTCTAACAAAAGTGTCAATACAGTTAATGGGAACTTAAAAGCCTATCAGAGTGGTATTTTTAATTCTGCATTGAAAACTATTTAAAATGTTTTAAAATGTCAAAAATCTTATATTGACCAGGTAATTTTATTTTTATATTTTAATGATTATATATTCTATTATTAATTTTAGTAGAGTAACTCATTAGCTTGAGACTTTATATGCTGTTTTAGGAATTAGGAAAAAAAGACCTCTTAAAAGATCAAAAATAAAATGTGCTTAATTTTTAAAATTAATTTTCATTCCCATTAGAATAATGAACAGTATATTTGTCCTTATAGTTGTCCTTAAAAATTCAACTGAAAATACTGATTTTATTTTATAATGGAAACTTTTGACTGCTTAAAATATATGATAACTATTAGAGACAATGAGGTGAACTAGTAACTTGTTGGCACTGAACACATATTTTAGGGTACAGAGAAGGACAGAATGCACATACAAAAACAAATAAACCAGTCTGGCCAGAGGAAGAGTAGAAGTCAAGTGTCCATAAACATAAAGTTTAACTGAATGAATAATTGATGTATTTATTTTAATCTTCCTATCCAGACTAATACTTAAAATGTGTTATGCAAATGAAATGTATGCTCTAGCAATTTGAGAAACAGGAAAAATTTTTGATACCATCAAGTCATTTCATTGCCATCTGCTCTTCACAGGATTCCCTCCTCAATATACCAGCTGTTCATGTGCCTCAGGAATTTGAACTTTTACCTCAAGTCTCAAATCCAAATACATCTCATTTGTAAAGTCTTGCATAAAATCCCAAAAGAAATTTAAGGGTACTTTATTTAAAAAAAAAAAAAAACACTCTTACTGTGTTTTTAAGTAAATTTTCATTATAACAAACATACTTTTTAGTAATCATTTGAGATTTGAGTAGATGTCTGTGTGACTATTAGATTGTTAGTCTCTGTAATGGATGAGAATGGCCCTGGCCTGGTAAACTCAACATACACAGAGGCTCAACACACATTGATTTACATGAGTAATTTACTCTGATTCAAACACTGTTTTGAATAATAGGTTTAGAGAGTGACTACAGGTCATGAGAATAGAAAATTCTGAGTAAAGTACCAAGGATTTTGAAACTTATGAGAGTAGGCTGTAAACATGTTATTTCAGAAGGGAGAGTGCAGTCATATTATTTCAGATGTGAGAGGAGACACCTAGACTCTCATGAAACCACTGCTTGTTTTTCCTCTACTCCCCAGATACCAGTAAAATGGCTTCACCTATGGAAATAATAGACAACATTTTCCTAGTAGGAACAAACATTTAAAGTGTACTAGTGAATAGAATTACATAAAAATATCTGTGTGCAGGGGCACCTGGGTGGCTCAGGTGGTTAAGTATCTGACTCTTGCTTTCAGCACAGGTAATGATCTCAGGGTTGTGAGATAGAGCCCTGAGTCCAGCTCCGTGTTTAGCAGAGTCTGCTTTTCTCCCTCTCCGTCGTCTTCCTCTGCCTCGCATGTTTTCTCTCTCTCTCAAAATAAATCTTTAAAAAATATATATCTACATGGAAAATAAACTATGTATGATATTTCTGAATTTAATTACTTGTAGAGACATTAAATACCAATGTACTATTAAAACAGCTCAAATCTTTTCTAATATCCCTATATACTAAAGTATTGGCATCTGTTTCTTTCTTTGTTAAATTATGACACACTGGCCGTTGTGACTGGAATTATTTGTAAATCAGTGATAGACCTTTATACAACTTCTGCTATGTGGAACAAATAGAGGAAATTACTTTTAGAATAGTAGTGTTTCTATGTACTTTCTCCATTTTTTTTAATTTTGTTAAGGATCTGAATTAATCATATAATTATCTTGGATCAATAAATTGGAGTAAGAAAATAATATTCTTATGTTACATTACAACTGCTTTAACCTATTTCATTGAGGCAAACTTGTTCAATGGAAACAAAACAAGTCTTCCATAAATAACTATTTTTACTGATATGCAAACGCTATGACAAAGAGAACAAAGCAATACTCAAGAGAGTGTCACTGAGTATGCCTATGAGCAGTGCAATCTGTTAATGTGCTTTCTGTTTTGGAAAACTTTTCTGTGAACCTTCTTTTCACTATATTGAATGAAATGCCCGTAAGTGTATTTTTTCTTATAACAATATGAGCCTACATTCAATTCTGTAGGCAGCTTATTGTACCAAAAAATTTGTCTCTGTTTTGAAAACAAAATTCAAAAGTCTACATTATTTAAAGAATAATCAATCTCTTTAAAGTAAATCCAAGACTGTTGTTTTTATTTCTTTTAAAACATTACAAAACTTAAAAGGACTTCTATGACAGCCAAAGAAGACTTCTGAAATAGAGTCATAAAAGGAAAGTGACTTGAAGTATCTACTGACGGTCACCTGTGTTATAGGACTACTAGATGTGAAATCTGGTCCTTAAAAAAAAATACAAACAAAATGACAGGTGGGTATAGTTACCTTTTGACTATCTGATTAAAAACAACAACAACAAAAAACAGTATCAGAGAATCAAGTAAAAAGAGCTGCTAAACTGGTAATTACACCAAATTTTGTTTGTTCTTATAACCCTTTTCTATATTTCATGCCACTTCCTAGGCCATGACAATGTCTTAAGAATACAATGTAATTGTGGACATTTCTGCTATAAACATTCGGGTGCACCAATGTCCACAATCGCCAAACTATGGAAAGAACCTAGATGTCCATCAACAGATGAATGGATCAAGAAGATGTGGTATATATACACAATGGAATACTATGCAGCCATCAAAAGAAATGAAATCTTGCCATTTGCGACAACATGGATGGAACTAGAGCGTATCATGCTTAGCGAAATAAGTCAAGCAGAGAAAGACAACTATCATATGATCTCCCTGATATGAGGAAGTGGCGATGCAACATGGGGGCTTAAGTGGGTAGGAGAAGAATCAATGAAACAAGATGGGATTGGGAGGGAGACAAACCATAAGTGACTCTTAATCTCAAAACAAACTGAGGGTTGCTGGGGGGAGGGGGTTTGGGAGAAGGGGGTGGGATTATGGACATTGGGGAGGGTATGTGCTTTGGTGAGTGCTGTGAAGTGTGTAAACCTGGTGATTCACAGACCTGTACCCCTGGGGATAAAAATATATGTTTATAAAAAATAAAAAAAATTAATAATAAAAAAAAGAATACAATGTAAGAAATGATTGTTAAAGACAAGTGAAGTATTTATAGTCCCTAATAATCTTTTAATGCAATGAGCACTATAACAAGCATAAAGATCCATTGCTCCCATTCAGAGAGGCTTATATTATATGGGATATTTTTTATTAAAAATATGCTCCTGAGAGAAAATTGATAATCATAGTTTAAAATTTTTAAACTGGTTTTTGTGATAAAATAATAAAGTTATGATAAAATACCTTCTCATCATGCAATAAAATACAGATCATTATCCTAATCCTGAGGTCCTGGTGTTAGTCTTTATTTTACATATTGTATTTGTATACAAAATTATCTTTGTCATGGCAGTCTATTGTATTAGTTATTAAAAAAAATCCAGAATTTTTATTTTTATTTTTCAACATAAAATAAAAATGGAATATTATCTTTTACCTACTTGTTGACTGTGTACAACTCTTAAAAATATAGCCTGCCAGGAATTTTTTTTAATTTAATTAATTTATTTGACACAGAGAGAGTACAAGTAGGCAGAGCAGCAGGCAGAAGGAGAGGGAGAAGCAGGAGTGGGGAGCAGGCTCCCCACTTAACAGAGAGCCTGATGAAGGGCTCCATACCAGGACCCTGGGATCATGACCTGAGCCAAAGGCAGATGCTTAAACAACTGAGCCACCTAGGTGCCCTTGCTAGGGAAATTCCTGACCTTGTTTTTAGAATGGGTGTCATGACCAGGGGAAGTTAACAAAGGGAATGACATTTGAGTGAATATAAGAATTATAACTGATAAAGCAAAGAGAAAAGAACATCTTTGCCAAGATAATAGCAAAGCTTGAAATTTTATTAGTGCACAGAAATTTCATAGGAAATAAAACAGTTATCATCTGGTTATAATAAATGCTATAGTAGTTGTGCATGGAGGGAACAGAGTTAATATCATAAGAATAGAAATGTAGACTGTGTTATATTGAGAAGGTCATGAATACTTGGAGATTTGAGTTAAAATCTATAGTCAATAAGGAATCATAAAATTCTTCGAGTATAAAACAAACACTTTAAGTTAGTGTCTAGAAAGTTCATCTTAAAAATGGGTATATTAAAAAAAATAAGTGTATAGGAAGAACTGAATGGTGAGAAGACTACCATAAAGCAAATAATAATTTCAATAATATAACTAATATCTGTGGAGGAAAAGAGGAGGGGGAAATGTAAAAGACACAGTTAAGGTAATTTTGACAGAGTTCAACTCCCCATTATGTGGGTGCTAACAGATAATTTAAAATGACTTGGTGGTTGTAAAATAGTTAGCAAAGAAGATATCAATCTCATGATATTACATATTATATGTTTTGTGTTGATAATGATTCGGCCATTACAACATAAAGCCTCTATGTTTAGAGCAGAAAGGGAAAAAGAACTAGAGCATCCCACAGGGGTTTTTCAGAGTTTTAGGTTGAAAAAGACACAATTTACTTCCCACATATTTCCTGGCCAGGAAAAATCAATTAACTCCACCTAATTATAAGGGTTTTGGGAAGTTTCCCTTCTGCACAGGAATAAAAGAACCAGATACGGGCGCCTGGGTGGCTCAGTGGGTTAAGCCACTGCCTTCCGCTCAGGTCATGATCTCAGGGTCCTGGGATCGAGTTCCGCATCGGGCTCTCTGCTCAGCGGGGAGCCTGCTTCCTCCTCTCTCTTTCTGCCTTCCTCTCTGTTTGCTTGTGGTCTCTCTCTGTCAAATAAATAAATAAAATGTGCTTTGGTGAGTGCTGTGAAGTGTGTAAACCTGGTGATTCACAGACCTGTACCCCTGGGGATAAAAATATATGTTTATAAAAAATAAAAATAAATAAAAAAAATAAAATAAAAAAAAATAAAATAAAAAAAAAGAAAATCTTAAAAAAAAAAAAGAACCAGACGCAAATCACATATCATCACTTTGATTACAAATGATGACTTGTGATCATTATTAGTAAAGTTAGCTACAAACCAAGGGGTTTTCATGAATAAATACAAAAAGATATACTGAAATATACATCACATTATGATATATTTAAGTTAAATATTGTTTGGAAATAATATCCAGCACTCTTAATGAAGGCTGCACTATGGAGTTAGGAGACTGTGGAGTTATAAGAAGTAAGTCAAAATAGGACACATGCATATAAATCCATAAAACACATACCCACATATTTATATATATGTGCATATATATAGATATAAGCTATACAACATATTATCTATTGTACATTATTACATATTTTATATATACACAATATTATGTATATTGTATGTATGTGTATGTATACACATGTTAATGACATATACAATAAACTGCATGATACAGAAATATGGAATGGAAATATTTCCAGAAAAACAGTAAAGGATTTGTAAAAATAAATTAGTAAGGGATGATATTAGCAGTATTTTGAACCCTCAGAGTGTGATTGTTTAAATCTTAGGGTCTGATGTTAATATGTGTCTCCTTTAGTGAAATAACTAGAATACTGGGGGTTCTGCATTTTTCTTGGAGGGTATGTTTTGAATTTGTATATGAAGCCTTCTTATGGATATATCTTGTATATCTGTTGATAAATTTTCAGTGGCTTTGGTAGGTGGTTTAACCATGTTGTGTATCAATATTATTTGTGGAGATTCAAGATTTTTTAAAAAAACAATAGAAATAAATCTATCATTATCATTGTTGTTATCATAATCATCATCTACCTAGCTTGATCCTCATCATCATCTACCTCTCTTATCATCATCATCAACCTCTACCTCTATACCTCTGCCCATAAGTCCACATAAAATGTGTGAATGAGGGAGTAGAAAGTGAGTCACTCTTACTTGCTTAGCTATCTGTTTTCTTCTCTTGGATATGAATTAAAACATTTTTATAAATTATTCATGGTAAAGTAAAATATTTTAAAATTTACATCAACCAATTGTTTGGGGTTGAATTATGTATTAATTTGTTTTCAAATATTTAGATTTTATCTAATTATTTCAATTAACATTCTAATTAAAATACATATTTTGCTTCCATAGTTTAGTGGATGTCTACATTAGATTCTTAGAAGTTGGAGTAGTTAAAGATACATATTGTCAATGTGTTTGTCAAAAAGGTACTTCTAGCACTATATAAAGTTACTAATCTCTAATCATCCCTGCTTATATTATCTATTTTCATTTTCTTGAATTCTTAATTTACCAATCTCATTATTTCCATTTGTATTTCTTTCATTAATAATATAAAAATTTTCACTTTTTTCACAATCTGAGAATTGACTTTTCATATGCTGGACAAATTTAAATTTTTGATATTAGAAATGTTAAAATTATTTTATATCATACTTGTTTTTCTCATAATTTTTAACTGCTTCTCAGGAATTGCTTTCTTTACATATTCTTAAGGATATATTTGGATGTTTAAAAGATAAATTTTACTACATGCAAACAGACACAAACACAGAAGTGTTTTGCTGTATAATTTTGGAGCCATTCTCTCAACTCACATTCTTTCTGATACTTTGTTTTCTAAAAAATGAGACCATTATGTTCTCAATCTTATTCATCCTCCCCCTTATTATTAGTTATGGACTTGGAAAAAACTACTTTTTCTACCAATGCTTTAATTTATCATAAACCAGATTTCTTAATTTTCCTGCCATATAAGGTATACTAAATAAGTTGATACATGTTAAGTACTTAGCACAGTTCCTGGAAGAGAGTAGAGGCTATGTGTATTTGCTATCATCACCATTTTTATTTACTTCATTATTTTTGTGTTTAGGCTCTTTCTTGGTTAATATAACTACTAAAGTAATGACAAGGTAATTTTACATTCATGTGTCATTATAAAACTTTGACAACCTCTATGACTTTCTAGACTTATTATTCTCTGAAAATAAAGCAATAAAATAAAATTGCTGTCATAATTTCAACTATGATAATAGCAATAGAAGTTCTTTATTGTAAGTTTTCTATAATCAACCTGTCTAATGTTTATAAAACAGATAAAGTAACACTAATTAACATACTTTATTTTCTGGCAGAATTGTGACCTCTTTAGAAACATTTCATAATAAAATACTTTAATTCATCATTTCAAGGAAGATTTTTTATAAAATAAAGTAAAATAAAAGAAGAATTGTACTTCAGCTGGCTTCGTAGAGCATTTACACAACAATACAAAATGAAAGATTGAATTTATATAAATATTTACCTATTTTATTATTTATTTATTTATTTAAAAATTTAATTTAATTTAATTCTTCTCAGTGTTCCAGCATTCATTTCTTATGCACCACACCCAGTGCTCCATGCAAAACTTGTCCTCCTTAATACCCACCACCAGGCTCACCCAACCCTCTCTAAAACCCTCAGTTTGTTTCTCAGAGCCCACAGTCTTTCATGGTTTGTCTTCCCCTCAAATTGCCCCCAACTCACTTCTCCTCTCCATCTCCCAATGTCCTCCATGTTATTCCTTGTGCTCCACAAGTAAGTGAAACCATATGATAATTGACTCCTTCTGCATGGCTTACTTCACTCAGCATAATCTCTTCCAGTCCCATCCACATTGATACAAAGTTGGGTATTCATCCTTTTTTATGGAGGCATAATACTCCATTGTATATATGGACCATATATTCTTTATCCATTCGTCTTTTGAAGGGCATCTTGGTTATTTCCACAGTTTGGTGACTGTGGCCATTGCTGCTATGAACTTTGGGGTACAGATGACTCTTTTCACTACATCTATATCTTTGGGGTAAATACCCACTAGTGAAAAACTCACAATCGTGTAGAATAATGTAGAATAGTACTCAGAATAAGTAATGAAATCTTGCCATTTTCAATGACATGGATGGAACTAGAAGGTTTTATGCCGAGTGAAATAAGTCAATCAGAGAAAGACAATTATCGTGTGATCTCACTCCTATGTGGAATTTAAGAAACAAAACAGAAGATCACAGGGGAAGAGAGGGAAAAATAAAACAAAATGAAATCAGAGAGGGAGGTAAAGCATAAGAGACACTTAACAACAGGAAACAAACTGAGGGTTGATAGAGGGAAGGGGGTGGCAAATGGGGAAACTGGGTGATAGCCATTAAGGAGGGCATGTGATGAAATGAGCACTGGGTAATATATAACACTGATGAATCACTGACCTCTATCTCTTAAATTAATAATATACGTTAATTAATTGAATTTAAATAAAATTTTTTTAAAAAATCAAAAATGTCATATGGCATAAATTATATTGATGCAAAGGTTTATATTCTTTTTAATGTAGCCAGATTCATCTAAGCAAAGGGTCAAAGCATCTTTATATTAAAATGACATGGATGGGAGTAGTATTTTGGAATGCAAAAAAGAAAAGGAGTGACAAAACAGATGGAACTGTTATCATAGTTATTAAAGAAATATGAGTTGAGGGGGTGAGAAATGAGATGGGACTCGTTAGAGAAAACTATCCATATTCCAGTGATTTTTACCTCCTTAATCCCAATAAACTCTGTGATCTCTCTTTAAATTCCAGGAAACAAGACTTTTCTATTTATACTTTTCTATTTATAAATGAATTTTCTCTTTATAAACTTTTATATTTATAAACTAATACTTGAGAGTGATATGGCTACTTCTCCAGAGGCCAAAACCAAAAACTGATGCAAATTTTATTCAATTCTTGCTAGAAAAATGTTAGTTTTACAGAAGAATGAAAATGGATTCTAGATTAACTTAAGGCATTATTCAGCTCTAGTTTATCTTTAGAAAGTACTTAAGGAAAATTATTTATTATATTGGTTAATTGATTTATTATATTGGTTTATTTATTTATTT
This sequence comes from Mustela nigripes, assembly GCF_022355385.1. Taxonomy (NCBI): domain Eukaryota; kingdom Metazoa; phylum Chordata; class Mammalia; order Carnivora; family Mustelidae; genus Mustela; species Mustela nigripes. The sequence goes on from NC_081569.1 coordinate 90,792,849, forward strand.
ATTTTAAAATGATTTATTATATTGGCTGATGGCTGGTATTGATCAAAGAAATTAAGTCCTTGACAATTCACATATTTTGTCAGGAAAATCAAGCACTATCTAATTATGTGTATATAAATTAACAAAAATTCAAATAAAAAACTAGGAACCTTCAAGACTATTCATTAATGCATATATTAATTCATTGACTTATTTAACAAAAAATATACATATCAAACACATGTCAGGTATTACTTTAGTCTATAGGAAAGTGGTAAGATTTTGGAAAGAAAAAAAGATAATTTCACTGTTGTTCATATTTATAAAACTGTTATATAGAGATATGTAATTTACATGTTAATAAAATACATTCATTCAGTACATAATATATGTTCACCAGAAGTGGCATGGCTGAATCATATGATGATTCTGTTACTTATTTGAGAAATTACCATACTGTTTTCTGTAGTGGCTGTGCCATTTTATAATCTCACCAACAGTGAATAAGAGTTTCAATTTTTCCATATTCTAAACAACACTTACTATTTTCTGTTTGTTTTATTCATTTACTTAATAGTAGCCATCGTAATGGGAATGAGACAGTATTTTATTATTGCTATGATTTACATTTCACTAATGATTAATTATGTTGGGTATCTTTTCATGTGTTTATTTGTCATTTGTATATTTTCTTTGGAGAAATGTCTATTCAATTGACCATAGAGTTGAGGGTCCATATCTGAGCTCTCTATTCTGTTCCACTGGTCTATGTGTCTGTTTTTATGCCAGTACCATGCTGTCTTGGTGATCACAGCTTTGTAATAAAGCTTGAAATCAGGTAACGTGATGACCCCAGCTTTATTTTTGTTTTTCAACATTTCTTTAGCGATTCGGGGTCTCTTCTGATTCCGTACAAATTTTAGGATTCTTTACTCCAGCTCTTTGAAGAATATCGGTGGAGTTTTGATCGGAATGGCATTAAAAGTATATATTGCTCTAGGCAGTATAGAAATTTTAACAATATTTATTCTTCCGATCCAAGAGCATGGAATGGTCTTCCATCTTTTTGTATCTTCTTCAATTTCTTTCATGAGTTCTGTAGTTCCTCGAGTACAGATCCTTTACTTCTTTGGTTAGGTTTATTCCCAAGTATCTTATGGTTCTTGGTGCTATAGTAAATGGAATCGATTCTCTAATTTCCCTTTCTGGACCCTCAACTCTATGGTCAATTAATCTTCAACAAAATAGGAAAAAATATACAGTGGAAAAAAGACAGTCTCTTCAATAAATGGTGCTGGGAAAACTGGGCAGCTATATGTAGGAGAATGAAACTCGACCATTCACTTACACCGTACACAAAGGTAAACTCAAAATGGATAAAAGACCTCAATGTGAGACAGGAATCCATCAAAATCCTAGAAGAGAACATAGGCAGTAATCTCTTCGATATCAGCCACAGCAACTTCTTTCTAGATATGTCTCCAAAGGCAAAGGAAACAAAAGCAAAAATAAACTTTTGGGACTTCATCAAAATCAAAAGCTTCTGCACAGCAAAGGAAGGAGTCAAAAAAACAGAGGCAACCCACGGAATGGGAGAAGATATTTGCAAATGACAGTACAGACAAAAGGTTGATATCCAGGATCTATAATGAACTCCTCAAACTCAACACACACGAAATAGGCAAACATATCAAAAAATGGGAAGAAGATATGAACAGACACTTCTCCAATCAAGACATACAAATGGCTATCAGACACATGAAAAAATGTTCATCATCATTAACCCTCAGGGAGATTCAAATTAAAACCACATTGAGACATCACCTTACACCAGTTAGAATGGCCAAAATTAACAAAACAGGAAACAACATGTGTTGTAAGTAAATAGGTAATTTTACTACAGGAGAGATCTGAATGGCAAATTAGCATATGAAAACATCCTCAAATTATCCATCTTTATAGAAATGAAAATTCAAAGCAAAGTGAAATACAGGTACCTACCCCCTGAGTAGATAAAACTTAAATGAGTAAGATACGGAGTACAGAGAAACTATGAAACAACTACAGCTCCTATACATGTGGATGCAAAGTGGTATAGCCACTTTGGGGACCTTGGATGGCTTAGTGAGTTAAACTTCTGCCTTTGCCTCAGGTCAAGATTCCAGAGTCCTGGGATCAAGTCCTGCATTGGGCTCCCTGCTCAGCAGGGAGTTAGTTTCTTCCTCTCTCTATGCCTCTCCCCTGCTCATGCTCTTTCTCTCTCTTCTCTAAAATAAATAAATAAAATCTTTTAAAAAAGTGGTATAGCCACTTTGAAACATAGATTGGATATTTCATACAATATTAAACCTACATCTCCCATTAGCTTCAGCCATCCCATTCATAGATATTTACAAACAAAAAATAAAAATACTTGGTCATACAAAGATGTGTACAAGAATGCTTATACTAGCTTCATTTATAAAAGTGAGTACAGGATCGACCCAAATATTCATCAATTGGTGAATAAATAAATACACTGTGAATGTCTATATGATGAGATTTATTCAGTAATAAAATCAAGTGAACTATAGATATGTGCAAAAGCATTAATGAATTTCAAAAAACATACCAAATGAAATTGGTCTAAATGCTGTATGATTCCTTTTAAATGATATTCATTTAAATCCAAAATTATGAAAACATTTCAGATAAGTGGTTGTCAGAAACTTGGTGTAAGATTATCAGAGTCAAAGGGGAACTTGTGAAATAATTATAATGTTCTATATTCTGACAATGGTGGTGATGATTATATGATTATGTCCCTTATCAAAAATCAGTGAAAAATATAGATATAGTTTGTTCAATTTAATTCTCAATAAATCTGACTCTAAAAATATATACCATACAACACACAAAGATATGCCAGGCAGTGGTAAATGTTCCACAGAAAAATGAGACAGATTCTGTGGGTGTGTTTGTGTTTACATTTGTCATGGAAAATATATTTGCAAGTTAAAATACTATGAATCAGAAATTCATCTGAGAATGTAATTTGTGAATATTGTAGATATTGGTTTTATTCCTATTAGAGGAATGGGTAGAAGGCTCTACTGCGGCAGAAGATCAGCAAAGGTGCCTATGTGATTGATGCAGAAAAAGGTAGGAAAATGACAATATGTAGTAGTACAGAGATAACGAGCTAGGCTGCACAGGATTTCAAGGTTATTATAAGTTTTCAGCTTTTCTTTGAATAAAGTAAAAAGCTATTGATAGATGGAATGGGTAAGCTCTATGAAAAGATTACTCTTCTAAAAAGAGCCTTGTGGCTATAGCTTAAGGAATAGGCTAGAGGGAGGAAAGGTCAGGAAAGGAAAATCCTTTAGGGAAACATTGCCTAATTAAAAAAAGTGGGACTTGAGTATGAAAGAATGGGCCAAGATAATTTTATGTTAAAGTGGTAGGATTCTTGATTTTTTTTTTTTTTTGACATAATACAGAATTTGCTGTATGGTTGATTGTGAGGCATGTGAAAACAAAGACTGGTGGTAATTTCAATTTTCTGGATGTAAGAGACATAAAAAAGGGTAAGTAAGATTACTGAAGAGATAGATTGGATTATATTAAAGGATAAAATGTGATTCTGACAGTTTAGAAATACATATCAGGTTTCCAAGAAGAGATTTTAAATAGATGATCGGAAATTTTGATCCGGGTTTGACAAAGAATTGGAGACTAGAGAAATAAATTTAGGAGTGCCCAATATCAATTATTACTGAACAAATTTGGTTACTTAAGGATAGGTCATAGAAAAATTCAGACTGAACCCGGGATTTGCCAATATTTCTACTCTTAATGTGAAAATGTCCCTGTGAAGATTCAAGGAAATAATACAGAAAATAAATTTAGTAAAAAAAAACTCAACAAAAATGAAGAGATATTGATTGTTATTTTTAGAAAGGAAATATGAGATGATGGTTAAAATTTATAGCAGTATTAATTTAAACACTTATATGAACAAAATAATGTTATTCAAAAAAGCTGATGTGATACTCTATTTGTAAAAATATTAAAGTCAGAGAGCAAGATATTCATAAAATAAACTGCAATACAGTAAATGTAGAAACTCTTACCAAAGAAATTTTTTTTTTAATTTGTCATTTTATTGATGTTTGATTTTCCCTTGTGGTAAAACATAAGCCAATTTTCACAATATAAATCTTGGAAAGAATGAAAAAATATCAAAGTAATGACCTTATAAACTGGAACCTTTTAAATTTTGGAGATGATATGAAGTAAATCCCTTTGGAAAGAAATCTTAAACCAAAGGTTATGAAAAAGATTATTTTAGGTAGAAATAGATCCAAGACTCAATTTAGACTGCAAGAAAACACAGAAGGTACAATTACTTTTTCCATAATATAACCTTGAAGAAATGTATTTTTGTAGTTTTTAACATATGCTTCTAAGTTTGAATAGTATTTGTGCTTCATTTATATGTAAGTGGAAATACTTAATTTTCTTATTAGTAAAGAGAAAACATTATAACTTTTATAAACATTTTAGGATTTGTAATAAAAGTTTAATTTGGGATGGCATAAAGTTTATAGTTTTAAAATGAAGAATTGTTGAAATATAATTATTATAGCTGAATTTATGGTGACTACCTAATTAAAAAAATAAAATGCATTTACAAAATTTTACATGTAAATATATAAATACCTTAAATAAAACTATACATATTTTAAATGAATCTTACTTATTATATGGAAAAACCTGAATATTTTAAAATATTAAATTGGATTTCTACTCCTCTTCTGGATGATTATCCTATATAAAACTATTATAAACAGGGGAGCCTAGGTGGCTCAGTTTTTCAGTTTTTTAACTCACATCATTATTCCAGGTCCTGGGATCGAGCCCCGCTTTGGGCTCTCTTTTCAGTGAAAAGCCTGCTTCTCCTTCTCCAATTTCCCCTGCTTGTGTTCCTGCTCTCACTCCCTGTCTCCCTCTCTGTCAAATAAATAAATAAACAAAATCTTTAAAAAATTATTATAAGCAATTAACACAATAAATAAAAGTAACTGACTGGAGGCACTGGAGAATGTATAGAGTAGAAGAGACATTCCGTGGCTAGAAGGACATATTGGAGAAAGGATAGACAGGGCCATAGAATGTAAATTCTTGTTTTCATTCTTTCTCCAGATAAGGACAATCTGGTATAGTGTGTGCATGAGGTAACTGGTATGGCAATAAAAACAAACAAAAAAAAAAAACCCAAAAGACACAGATCTTTCTGGTCTAGGGAACAGAAAAAAAGGAATCTGAGGATACAGTCTGCTGAAGAGAGTAGGAGAATCTGCTATTCAGAAGGAGAATACACTAATATCTCTAACTGACCCATAAACCATGCATTCATGAAACATGTTCACATTTACAATGTTCAATATGAATTGCCCAGTACAAAGAATAAAGAAAATGAAATGCATTTTCTAGACTAAAGATAATAATCTGACTGATCGGGAATAAATTAAATGTTAAAAGTGGCACACAAAGATTTTAAAATTACTATTTTAATAATCCCAATTAAATAAATCAAAAAGCTGCACAATGAATAAAAGAAATGGAAATTTCATTATGGAGTAGAAAGATTAAAAGGAATCAAAGAGAAATTCTAGAATTGGAAAATATATTATCTGAAATTAAAAAATGAACTTAAAGACAAATCTTTAGAAATCATTCACAGCGAAGGAGGAGTTAAATTGGTGGAGTAGTAGGGGTCCCTGAGCTTGCCTTGGTCCTTGAATACAGCTGGATTGATATAAGATCAGTTGGAACACCTAGGAAATTGATCTGAGGATGGGAGAATGATCTGCATGGTTGGAGGGAGAGAGTATGGCAAGTGCAAGGTGTGTGGACATAAACTGGGGAGAAAAAAGCCACAGTGCTGCAGAGGCTAGGGAGCCCTTTCCATGGAGACAGTCAAGGGGGCACAGAGTGCTCTATAGTGTTTACACAGGAAAAACACAGTGTTTACATAGGAAAAATACCACCTGGGACCACTGACTAGAGAGTCAAGGGGAACTGTGGTAGAATTTTGTAAGCATTATGTGAAGCTCAAATTCCAAGGTTTTAGAGGTCCATGACATTCACCAGAATCAAGCCATGACATGCACTCCTGAGAAGAAGAAGGGTGTAGCCCAGGAGCCCATGTACTGGTATAGGGATTCCCTGGGTCACACTGGGAGAAAACATTAACCTTCCTGGAGGGTATCTTGCCTATCTAAGAGATTATTATTCTTTTATAAAAAATGTTTTGTGTATTTATTTTTTTTAGAGAGAGAGAGAGAGCGCAAGCTGGTGGAGCACCAGGCAGACCAGGACCCTGGGATCATGACCTGAGCTGAAGGCAGCTGCTTAACCAACTGAGCCACTCAGGTACCCCTGTTTGTTTTTTTAGGTTTGTTTTTCCTTCTTTTGGATCAGGCTTCTTTTGTTCTTTTTCTCTTTTCTTTTTGCTTCTCTCTTTTTGGATTCAAAATTCTAGGTTTTTTGTCTAGTTTTTGTTTTTGTTTTTATTTTTTTTTCTCATTCTTTTCCCTTTTTTCTTCTTCTTCTTCTTTTTGTTTGTTTGTTTGTTTGTTTGATCAGGTTTTTTTCTTTTTTCTTATTTTCCAAGCTAATTTTAACAAATCAAAGCACACCTAATTAAATGTTCAAACACTCCCTTGAAAGCAAAGAGCAATTCTGCAGAGGACTGACCTCGGGAAAGAGGAGCCAAAATGCAACACCAAAGTGCACAGAACATACATCACAAACACTTCCTGAAGTGTCAGACCTGGGATGGTGTATGACCCTTTCTTGATATAGCATTACTTTTAGGAACTGAAAACATAGAAAATGACAAGATGAAGAAATTCTTCCCAAAATAAAGATCAAGAATAAATCACAGCCAGAGATTTTCTCAAGATATAAGATATTTTCTCAAGATTTTTATGAAGATAGAAGATACCAGAGAAACCCCTTCTAGAGAGAAAAAAAGACCTAGAAACTAGTCAGGTCAAAGTAAAAACAAAAACAAAAACAAAAAAACAAACAAAAATAACAATATGTTATAACTGAGATGCAAAACTGACTGGATGTAATAACAAGTATGGAAGGAGCAGAGGAATGAATAGATGAGCTGAAATTAAGAGTCAGACACTTAACCAGCTGAACCACCCAGGTGCCCCAAACAAACTAGATTTTAAACCAAAGGCTATAGGGTGTCTGAGTGGCTCTGTTCGTTGAACACTGACTCTTAGTTTCAACTTAGGTCATGATCTCATGGGTCATGGGATCAAGTCCTATGTCTAGCTCAGTGTTCAGTGGGGAGTCTGTTTGAGATTCCCTATCTTTACCTCCCCACATCACATGTGTGGGTGTACATATGCTTGCTCTCTCTCTCTCTCTAATAAATAAATCTTAAAAAAATAAAAAAAAATTAACCAAAGACTATAATGAGATGAAAAGGCACTATATCATAATAAACAGATCTATCCAACAAGAAGACCTAACAATGGGAAATAATTCTTCTCCCAAGTTTGGAGCAACTAAATATGTAAGTCAATTTATAACAAACTTAAAGAAACTCATTTTTATACTACGATAATTGTAGGGGACTTGAACCCCTCACTGACAGCAATGGACAGATCATCAAGGAAACAATGACTTTGAATGAAACAGTGGACCAGATGGACTTCACAGATATATTCAGAACATTTCATCCTAAAGCAGAATACACATTCTTTTTGAGTGCACATGGAACATTCTCCAGAATAGATCACATACTGGGTCACAAATCAGGCCTCAAACAGTACAAAAAGATCGAGAGCATATGATGCATATTTTCAAACCACAATGTTATGAAACTTGAAGTCAATCACAAGAAAAAATGTGGAAAGACAACAAATACATGGAGGTTAAAGAACATCCTACTTACTAAACAGGAAATTAAAGAAAAAATTAAAAAATTCATCGAAGCAAATGAAAATGAATACAAAATAATCTAAAGCCTTTGGGGTGTAGCAAAAGTGGCCATAAGAGGAACTATATAGCAATTCTATATAGCCTTTGTCAAGATGCAAGAAAAATCTTGAATACACAACCTAACCTTATAACTAAAGGAGCTGGAAAAAGAATAGCAAATAAAGTCTAAAACCAGCAGGAGAAGGGAAATAATAAAGATAAGAGCAAAAATAAATGAAACATAAATTATAAACAACAACAACAACAACAACAGTAGAACTGCTCAACAAAACTAAGAGCTGGTTCTTAGAAAGAATTAAAAAAAATTAATAAACTCCTAGCCATGATTATCAAAAAGAAAAAAGAAAGGACCCAAATAAATAAAACCACAATGAAAGGGTAGAGATCACAAACAATACCATAGAAATATAAACAAATGTATGAAAATATTATAAGCAACTATGTGCCAACAAATTGGGCAATCTGGTAGAGATGGATATATGCCTAGAAGCAATAATCTAATAAAACTGAAACAGGAAGAAATAGAAAATTTGAACAGACCCACAACCAGCAAAGAAATTGAATCAGTAATAAAAAATCTCCCAATAAACAGAAAAGAGTACAGGACCAGATGGCTTCCCAGGGGAATTCCACCAAACACTCAAATATCCATCTGAAACTGTTCCAAAAAACAGAAACAGAAGGAAAATTTCCAAACGCATTCTATGAGGCCACACTACTTTGATTCCAAAACTAGACAAAGATACCTCTAAAAAGGAGAATAACAGGCCAACATCCCTAATGAACATGGATGCAAAAATTCTCAACAGATACTAGTAAATCAAATCAAATAGTATATTAAAAGAATTATTCACCACCATCAAGTGGGATTTATTCCTGGGCTTCAGGGGCAGTTCAGTATCTACAAATCAAACACGATACACCGCATTAACAAAAGAAAAGGACCACATAATCCTCTTCATAGATGTAGAAAAAACATTGACAAAATAAAACATCCTTTCTTGATAAAAACCCTCAAGAGACTAGGGATAGAAAGAACATCCCTCAACAACATAAAGACCATATATGAAAAACCCACAACTAATATCATTCTCAAAGGGGAAAAACCTCCCCTGAGGTCAGGAATACAACAGGGATGTTCACTCTAACCACTTGTTCAAGATAGTATTGGAAGTTTCAGCCTCAACAATCAGACAACAGACAGAAATAAAAGGCATGTAAATCATCAAGGAAGAAATCAAACTCTCACTGTTTGCAAATGACATGATATTCTATAGAAAACCCAAAAGACTCCACAAAATAATTGTCAGAATGAATAAATGAATTCAGCAAATCAACACATACAGAAACCTGTTGAATTTTTATGCACCAATAATGAGGCAACAGAAATAAGTCACAGAATTGATCCCATTTACAATGAAAACAAAACCCGTAAGATACCTAGGAATAAATCTAACCAAAGAGGTAAAAGATCTATACTCTGAAAATTATAGAACAGTTCTGAAGGAAACTGAAGAAGACACAAAGAAATGGAAAAACATTTTGTGCTCATGGATTGGAAGAACAAATATTATTAAAATATCTATACTACCCAAAGCAATCTACACATTCAGTGAAATCTCAATCAAAATAAAACCAGCATTTTTTCACAGAGCTAGAAAAACCCACCCTAAAATTTGTGTGGAACCAGAAGAGACTGCAAATAGCCAAAATAATGTTGAAAAGAAAAGCAAAGTGGGAGGCATCACAATCCTAGACTTTAAACTCTATTATAAAACTGTAATCATCACACAGACCTGTACTCCTGGGGTTAATAATACATTATATGTTTATAAAAATTTTTTTTAAATTAAAAAAAAAACTGTAATCATCAAGACAGTATGGCACTAGCATAAAAACAGACACAAAGATCAATGGAACAGAATAGAGAACCCAGAAATGGACCCACAACTATATGATCAACTAATCTCTGACAAAGCAGGAAAGGTTATCCAATGGTAAAAAGACAGTGTCCTCAAAAAATGGTGTTGGGAAAACTCAATAGCTACATGCAAAAAACAGACCACTTTCTTACACCATCCACAAAAATAATTCAAAATAATAATTCAAAAATAAATTCAAAATGGATGAAAGACCTAAATGTGAGAATGAATCCATCAAAATCCTAGAGGAGAACTCAGGCAGCAACTTATTTCACTTCAGTCACAGCAACTTCTTAATAGCCACATCTCTGAAGGCCAGGAATAAAACAAACAAACAAACAAACAAACAAACAAAAATGAACTATTGGGATCTCATCAAGATAAAAAAACTTCTGCACAGGAAAGGAAAACAATCAACAAAACTAAAAAGCAATTGACAAAAATGGGAGAAGATATTTGAAAATGACTATCAGATAAAGGGCTAGTATCCAGCAACTATAAAGAACTCCTTTGCTATAGTGTTTAGAAGATTCACATCTATAATCTGGGTCATACTTTAAAAATATGTGCATATTTTTAACTCTTCTAATGGTGGCTATGACCATAAAAATTATAGCATATACCACATGGATATCTTTTGTTCAGTATTTATAACAACATTCTTCTTGACAACTTTGGAAGAGCATTATCATATCCTAAAACCAAGGGCCATCTGCTACTGCAGATGCCAGGTTATGGTCTATTGGCAGTTTCAATGGTGGCAGATCTGAAGTATTTCTTTGTTAGGGACAATGAAAAATGCATACATCTGGTTCCTCCAAATTTAATTCAAGTACTACATCTTGTATCATAAAGATTTATAATACAGATGGGCCAGGGTGGCCAGGCCACATTCATCAGATATGGGGTATGTAAGAATAGAAAACTACCGGCAGGGCTAGAGCTAAGGGTTGTCTGAAGACAACAGAGTGTAAGAAAACAAATGTGTTCCATACTTCCTGGTCCAATATCTCATTAGTCCCCCAAGCCCTGACCTCAGACTATCTTTCTGATTCCCACTCCCATCCCTTCTTTTAGTTTTATGTAATGATATTTCCTATTAATTTGGTTGTTAAATTTGGCCTATGACCAACTGTGCTCCCACTTCACCCATGGTAGGTTGAGGCCCTACTAATAATTCTCTCTACATTAGGTAATTAAAAAAGAAAAGAAAAGAAAGGAAAAATCTCTCTTTTATAAATTGGCCTTTAAACTCTCCTATCATTCCTGATATCTTGAAGGAATTCTGACACACAGTATGTGCCAGTGTGGTGAATATTGAAGGCTACAAATACATCCACACAGTATGTGTTAAAATACCAACATCCTCACTCACAAGCCATGCAGTCTTAAGAGAATTAGTTCATTTTCTTCAGTTTCTTATTCTGAAAAGTGTGGATATGACAGTGCCTTCATACAGACTTGTTATAAAGTTGAAATAAATAATCAGTTTTAGAATGCTTAACACAGAAGAAATTATCACATGAATATTAGTATTCATTATTAAGCATAAAGTCCTTCCAAGGTAAATCAAATATGGTGTATCAGATGCTCTACATATAACATAGATATTGCTTCACCCACATATACTTTCATATTCATGGATTCCGTATTTATGAATTTTTCATTTATTTATAACTCCAAAATGAATACCTGATGCTTTGTAGCTATTTGTAGACATAAACACAGCCTCAAAAACTGGGTTGCTCAATGTCCAAGTTCCCAACTAAAGTCTAACAATAACTGTTTGTTTCAGCTCTCATGCTGTTAACTAGTGTCCTTTTTGCTAGAGTTAGTGCTACATTTTTTGCTTTTTGTTGGTAATTTGTCTGTTTATAATGGCTCCCAAGCATAGTGCTGAAGTGTTATCTAATGTTCCTAAACACAGTGTGCCTTATGGATAAATACATGTGTTAGACAAGCTCCATTCAGGCATGAGTTATAGTGCTTTTGGCAGTGAGTTTGATGTTAATGAACCAATAATATACACATTTAGAAAAAGGAAGAGAAAATTTTTCAATCTGTATGTTAAGTCCACTGTATAAAGTGCTAAAGTAATGTCTATAGTACATGATAAAGCTATGGAAAAGACAGAAAACTTGCTAAATTTATGAATTCAAGAGATGGCAACTATAAAAAAGTACAGTGTACAGCATTGCTGTAAGGTTGAACGCCAATAAAATATACAGTGACATTACCCAAGATCAAGGAAATCTTAAATCCTTCTTTGTCAATATTGGCTGACTCATCCGTTTCAAAAGGCAACATACCGCAAAAAAAATAAACCCATAGGTCAAGCAGGTTCTGTAGATTAGGAGGCCACAAAATAACTTTTAAATGACTGCCAAATGTTATACAAGAGATGACTTATACAGAAGAACACACTTTTCAATACTATGAGACTAGTATGTCTTATAAAGATGCTAGTAAATGAACCTATATAGTGCATGTGGCTTTTTGGTTGAAGAAAATGTAACCAGAGGTCTATAAGAACCTTACCCTGCCTTTTCCCTGGAAGCAGTCATGAAGTATTTGCTAATTCAATGTTTAAAGCAACTTTATAGAATATAGCTACCATAAGTAAATAGTTAAAATAAATAAGTAAAAGTCAACCAGACTACTGAGAAGAGGAAGCAGAAATTCTTCCATCACTCTGATACAATGCAGGATGGCAGACTTGTACTTTCTCACAAACTGGTACAACAAGATTTTTATTTATTATTTTTATGTACAAGGTTACCTTGATACTGCTTTAAAGAAAGTTATTGATAAATTTAAAAGTTGATTTTTATGTTGGGGTTTCCAATTTAATGTAAGTATATTAAGCTTATATATTTGTGTCATTGGTTACATAAGGAGGTGTTAGGTAAGAATGGCTAAATAAATGCCATGAAAAGTTCCCTACATTCCTTACCAGTCTTGAAACACTAACTAATGCACTATGAAGGTCTGATGTCAAAGGTAAATACAAAGGGATTCAACCACTTTATTAAGTTTAAACTTACACAGTCACAATACTCTGCTGGGAAGAAACTGGAAACATCTTGTGCTGGGGATATTTTTAACCTTTGCATTTCTCAGTTTGTCAATTTTAATAAAACAGCAATCATATAAACCATCTTCAGGGAAGGAACCAGAAGTGGCTAATTTATTTTAAACAGTAATTTGCATTTGTTGGTATTATTCTTTGAAGGAGTAACTGTATTTGTGCTAAGTCAAGCACCTAAAGCTTCTGTAAACTAACTGCATTACAATTTGCTATAGTATTAGTAATTGATAGCGATTATGTCTATGTGAGGAAAGTTGTTCAACCAAATATGCATTAAAATAAACAATTTTGGATTTATGATTTTTTGTTAAATTTATTATTTTAAATAATGTTAGTTTTGGTTCCCACTATGTTTTTTTTATAATTTATATTATCTAGATTATGTTTAATTTCTTTTGCCATATTGTAGAACCTCTTCTTTTTATTAATGAATATGTTTTATTTAACAAAGATGTCAATCAACAAGCCATTATAATAGTGTTCTCTTCTTTTATTGCATTTCTTGTTTTTTGATTTATTATTATTTTTAAATATTTTATTTATTTATTTGAGAGAGAGAGTGAGCGAGCAAGAGAGAGAGAGAACACAAGTAAGGGAAGGCACAGAGGGAGAAGCAGATTCCCCGCTGAGTGGGGAGCCTACTGTGGGGCTTGATCCCAGGACCCTGGATCATGACCTGAACAAAAGGCAGACATTTGATGGATGGAGACACCCAGGTGGTTCTCTTTTATTATTTTCTAATACTATAAAAACTTAGCTCCAGGGGAATTTATGTCATATTTTTGCTTTGTAGATTATGGTTTAGAATGTTAGAGTTACTTTTAAAGCAAGTATCACAATGTTTGTGTGACAGTGAAGGCCAAAAATTCAATTCTATAAACACCAATATTAGCAAACACTTACATAGCTTTAACAGCACTTACCAAGTCCCAGTTCTAAATTTAATCAGTGAAGTAACCCTATGAAGTAGGAACCATCTTTATCATTTCCAATTTATAAACTAAAGGAACTGAGCAAAGAGAATTTAACTTATCCTAGGTTACCGAACCAGAAAGCAGCAAAGTCAAAATTTAAACCCAAGGAAGGTTCATTGTAAAATCTGTTCTCTAAAGCATTAAATTATTGTTCCTATGTAAAACTGAAGAAAACAGTTTTAGGTACATTACCTCACTGACATCACAATAAATCTACAAAATAAAGTGCTTCAGAAATTCCCTGTCATTCTTTTTGCTTCAATTTAATTTGCTCTTCCTGACTCTTAGTCTCAACTATGCCCATGTTCCCACATCCAACATTCCTGCCTTGAAGCTGGAGTCTGCACTTCCTGGTTGATTCATTTTCTAGAACTGTATAAACCATCACCATCCCAGGAGCAATAACCTCTTCTGGCACCCATCTGGGCAACAGTCTAGGGTTTTAATCAAGGCTCTTTTGGTTACAAGTTATAACAAAACAAAACAAAACAAAACTACACAAATGACTTAAGCAGGAAAAATCAGAAAAGTAGAATCAACAGGAGACATGAATAGTCCATGGAACTCAAAGAAAGGAAATACAATCAAAAGAGATTAAAACCTCAAAATATTAGAAACCTATAAAAAATATCAAGCCTCAAACTTTCTCTATCTCTCCTTCCCTCTGTGGCATCATGCCCCAACCCATGTTTTGTTTACATGTCTCCCTTATTCTATTCTTCCTACAAATTGGTTTTCTCTCCTTTTCTGGGAATAGACAGAAAAAGGTCATCCTAAAGTTCCAACGTTCACAAGCCTTTCATATGTGACCAGTATAATCTAACACCTTTGAATCCCAATTCTAAATCCTGAATATTAGAAAATATGATTGAACCATTTTGGGCACATGTGCCCCCTTTTAATTCTATAAGATATATTACTCTATGTAGATTAATACACTTTTCCTCACATGACTCCTTTAACATTTTTGGGTGCCACTAAAATCCAGGATCAAATTCCCAACCTGAATCTAATGCAAAATAGAAATACTGCATTATGTATCTTTCTATTATGCTACAGTGAGGTAGCCTGCTGTGGGGCTGTTGGGTCTTCAGCATTAAGTGTAATTATCCAAGTCCACAAGAAACACAATATTCAAATCTTTTCTGTGTGTGTGAATTGAGAAGAAACTGCTATATTCACAATGTAAAAATAAAATTTGGCAATTACAGAGTCAAGAAATAAGTGATCTTGACTTCATAAAAATAAGACTTCATAGCCTGGGAGAGGATTTTAGAGTAAAGAAAAGAAATATGAGCAGTAAGCAATTCCAAACTTTAATAGCAAGAAAATTAGGAAGATCCTAAACAGCAGAATGATTCATGAAAACTATAAGCAGAGAAAAATATGAAGAGATGGTATATTTTTATGTGAAAATATTGGAAGTGAAGTAAAAATTAATATGCTATTAATTTATTGCTGTATTCATGTGAAAAAGAGTGTATCTTGTCTCATTATTTCCCCATCTCTTTTAACTTCCATTTATCTTGTTCTACAAAATGTTACAATATGAATCTTCTTTAAATATCAATTTTATTAGTTTTACTTGATATTCCTATAGCTCTACGCTGCCCTAATGTGTCCTTATTATGATTAAATTGTGCATAAAGGTGAACAAAGTTTAATGCAACGATTCAGAATTTATATTCAGAGTTACAGTTATAGAAAACTCTAAGTCAAATATTGAAGTTGTTGAATTAAACACTCATATTTACAAATTATATAGAACTAATGTCTCATATTAGCTATACTCTATTTTCTGTAGCAGAATTTCCAAAAAATCTACTATTTTTAAATCAATTTATTTTACTAAAACTATGAAAAAATAAGGACTTTTAAAATGACAAAATTTTCTGAGTTTTAGCTTTTAGTTTACTGTACCAGTTTAACTGAAAGATCTGTGCATAAACATAGGTCAGATAATTCTTTAAGATAATATTCTGAATATGATATTAATAACACAGTATATCTGAATAAAGGCCTTCTGGAATACAGACTTATCGTAGATATAATTGTTTTTAACCCATTTCTTTAAAGAACATATATACTTCCCAGCAGATGAGAATGCAAAAATCTTAATTGTTGCTATTGTTTCTCCTGTACATAAACCTGTATAAATCAACTGTAATTGATTTTGGGAGGGGGCTTTATTTAAGTTTGGGGAAATTGAGCTGAATTTAGCAGAATTGTAAATGTAAATCAATTCAGTTCCATATATCCTCTCCACAGTCTTCCTCTAAGTTTACCATCTGTTGTCATTAGAAACTTACGAAAAAATCTACCCAGAAGAAACCATTTCAAACCAGAAGGAGAGAGCTGAATAAGCAGCTAAGCTGTTTTAACTAGCTATTGTGTAGCGAGGCTACCATGTCCAGGGAAGATCAGTGGGAAGTAGGTGTTATCCACTACAACTCAGGAGAACTTAAGTTGGGAAAAATAGTCTTTAAGTAGAATCTGGGTTTCAGAGAAGGATAGAAAAATGAGGGTTATCACTGGGCTACACAGTCTGAAATAACCATCAGCACATGTAACTTTATATTAAGGTCCATTTTCCCAGTGTTTCTAGGACACAACTTTATGGGGAAAATGCACCTGATAATTGATCTTGATTATGATATTTCTTATGTAAAATGCAAAATAATAGAGATTACAAATTAGCTGACAGTTTAAGGATACTCAAGGTAAAAAAGAACATGATGGGGGGCGCCTGGGTGGCTCAGTGGGTTAAGCTGCTGCCTTCGGCTCAGGTCATGATCTCAGGGTCCTGGGATCGAGGCCCGCGTCGGGCTCTCTGCTCAGCAGGGAGCCTGCTTCCCTCTCTCTCTCTCTGCCTGCCTCTCCGACTACTTGTGATTTCTCTCTGTCAAATAAATAAATAAAATCATTAAATAAATAAATAAATAAATAAATAAAAAATAAAAAAGAACATGATGGGCTTAAATCAAAGAATGTTCCTAAACAAACTGGAACACACAAACATATCTTGAAAATATTATATATACATATGCTAGTAATAAGGGAAAATAATTATAAGCTATTAGAATCCTGCCTTTCAATGTTTGTATTTGAAAAATATTTAGCTATCACTGGGGCATTGATATAGCTACTTCTTTCTTCAAATGGCAAATGTCTATGGTCTCAAGTACAGTACTATAATTGAACATACAGTTTTACAGCCAATAAAACATTTGTTTATAATTTGTTCTGTAGTTGATTTTAAATTATGATGAAATTAAGCACTGATCATGTGAAACTTGCTAACTGTGGTAAAACTGAACTAATCTCCTCCTTGCATTTTAAGATTTAGGATTAAGAACAGCTTCATGTATAGTCTAACCAAATTATTTTACATCCTCATTCATCACATACCATCAGATGAGACTAATAAGGGTCAAGTAAAACTTCACTCTGAATTATAACTTACTGTCTGGTTAGACTTTCATCTTAAAATGTTCCCTTTTCTTAATCAGAAAAAATTGAGAATTTTTTTTATAAATAAATTATTTTTTGATAAATATTCCAAGAATATGAGACTTAGAGCTTTATGACATTTTGTATTAAAAAGGGTATTTAAAAGAGTTTTTAAATTGTTAGTGATGTTTAAGACTATTTTTTTTAATCTGCATTTCAATTGCCAGTTCTGTGGGAGAAGTAAAAGCATAACACCTACCACTCTAGGTTTTTGGGAGGTCCTTCTGCAGGGGTATTTTGCTTACTAGAGCCATCTCAATATTGGGAGGAGAAGCAGCTCCTAATGTGTTCAACTCTTGCCCTTCTCTTGACAGTGGCAAGGTTCAAACTTTGTCAGCATGTAGAAAATGACCTCATCAATGCAAAAAAGAAAGAACATGGTTCCTTAAATCACCCCTTACCAGTTATTGAAAAAATGGTAAACAGTACAATGGGAAGGAAATGAAAAGTATCTGAAATCAAATTAAATATTTTTTGGAATGCTCAAACCTCTAAAAGAGTTTTACCTCCTTTTAATAAAAGTTGGGGTTTTTTATCATCTAGTCTTTTATATCACAGATTTTCATAATGCACAGCTTTTCTGAAGAAATATGAAAGCCACTTTTATTCTCTCTGCCATATTCTACCTTCTTTCTTTTCCCAGAGTAAAAAAATATATTACAACTCATATTATTTTTTCCTATGATAAAACCTGGGCCAAAAGAAATCTAACAGAATTAAGAGTCACTTATGGTTTGTCTCCCTCCCAATCGCATCTTGTTTCATTTATTCTTCTTCTACCCACTTAAGCCTCCATGAATTTAAAGCTTTATAACGGAGGTAATATTTTTGAACTTTCATCAGACTGGAAGTCTTAGCTCTCTAATATTATTATCCCATTGACTTCCTAGCCCAGTGGCTAAATATAATACAACTCAAGGATAACTATTTCTTCTCCGATACTGTATAGCATAATTACAACTTTGTTTGCCATAATTTTTTTGCTTTATGTCTGTCCTACTTATTATTTTATTACTTATCCAAAATGTCTAATAAAGAAGGAAATACAAACAAAATGGCATTCATTCATCTACATATCTAATTATCATTATTAATCGAAATTGACATTAGGGGTGCCTGGTTGGCTCAGATGTTTGAGCAGCTGACTCTTGATTTCCATTCAGGCCAAGATATCAGAGTCCTAGGATCACAGGCCTCTGGTTTTGCACTCAGTATGGAGTATGCTCTCTCCCTCAGCCCCTCCCCATCACAAATAAATAAATAAATCTTAAAAAAAAACAAGGTTGACATTAATGTCCATATTGTGACGATGCATACTGATGAATACTGCAATAATACATGTTGTGTCTGTTATATATAAACATTTTATGCATAAGGCTGTAACTGCCTGTGAAAAATTTCAGGCAATGACCTTCAAGAGTGATGGTTTGGGGATCTTTTATCAATATATGTTTCCTACTCAAATGAGTAGTTATGAATTACTTCATTAAAATGTTCAGAAAGTGGGGTGCCTGAGTACTGCAGTCAGTTAACCATGGGGTGCCTGAGTACTGCAGTCAGTTAACCATGTGACTCTTGAGTTCTGGCTCAGGTCATGATCTCAGATTGTGAGATGGAGCCTGATGAGTGTCAGACTCTTGGTTTGGGCCGGGGTCATGATCTCAGGGTAGGGAGATCGGCCTGCATGGGGCTTTGTGCTGAGCATGGAATCTGCTGGATATTGTCTCCCTCTCCTTCTCCCTCTCCTCCTGCTTGTGCACACACTTTCTCACTCTCTTTAAAATAAATAAAATCTTTTCTTTAAAGATATATTTTATTTATTTGAAGGAGAAAGAGCACAAGCTGGGGGATCAGAATTTGGGAAGGCAGAGACTGATGCCAGTCTTGTTTTGTCTCTTTAACTTGGTACGTGGTCAGAAAATGTCTTGCACTTAGCTAATAACTAAACGAGAGAATGAAATGATCCTCTACTTCAAGAAGATTCCACTGAAGTCATGTTCAGAAAGGAAATTGTTAAAATGAGTTTTTAAATAAATTTTAAAAAATTTTCTTAATGGTATGAAAAACAATGGAGGGGACAAATAGGAACATGGACTTAGGAAGCACTTAAATTTTGTAGAAAAAACCTAAAATTTTAACAATGGGATCAACATTTGTTTTTTAATGTGAATCACTCAATAACTTCTAAATGTTCAAATGCAAAGCACTATGCATAGATTTTGCACTTACCAGTTAGATTAGGGTAATAATTATATATCAAGTTGATAAGCTCTTGAATGATGAGGCTGAAGAGGATACTTGATCAAATCAAACTCTAAGAATAACAGAATGACATACATTCAAATGAGATTCAAGCAGGAACTATCATAAGTAAATCAAGATTTCAAATTTCTGAATTTCATTTATAACATATCAAAAACTTTATCAATTTTCCTGAAAGACTAGTTTTTGTTATCAATTGTTTATAACCACATGCTTAAAGTATAAACAGAAGCATGAATATTTGGCCAGGAAAAAAAATCAAGATTATCATTATGTCAATATTAATAAATATAGCTTTTGTGATATAGAAATGAAAGATTTATGTATTTGCATTATCATTAAGAATTTGTTTTCATTTTGTATTAAATAAATACTAAAATTATACACATTTTATACACATGCCTGAAGATAAATAGAGTACATATGCTTTCATGCTAAACATTTGATAAGGTTTATACTTCTTTTAATAAATCTTGATCAGGTTTTTCTACCTCAATCTTTCATACATATAAATAATGAGTAAACATTTGTAAAATAAATGAACTTTGGTATATAGTGAACTGAATTAAGCCAATTTGGTTTGGAACATCTTTATTTATTTATTTATTTACTCATTCATTCCTTCATTCATTTGGCTAATAATTGTAACCACAGAAAAATTATGAGAACCTTTAGAGAATTAGCTATTTCCCTCCAAAAACTTACTGTTCATAGCAAAAGTCTCAGATTATTCTGCCAATTATCATGCATTTCATTAGCTGAACATGTACTAACAGATGATCACTAAGGTATTTCCTTCAACCTGCTCACCAATCTCAAACAAGTCCCAGCTCCCTGTCCTTTCAGGTGTTTACAGAACAACTTAAATGAATGTTCACTCAAAACAAGATTCCAAAGGCATTCATCCACTACTCTTCTAACAAGAATCAGGTGTTTGGAGTTCCTAGGTATAAGGCTAGCACAGGGCTATTTAGCATTTTAGCCTAAAGCATCATCAATAAGGGTAATGATAGGTATTGCTGTTAGACTGACTGTTCAGCTAAGGGGAGGGAATATCCCTAAAATAATTTACCCAATCTGTATTTTTCATTTTCAGTGAGAGCTCATTTTTAATATTCAGCATGCTTATTAACAGTTCACCATGTACACCATTAAAGCCTATTTCTCAAATTTACCATGCTAATTAAGAAAGCGCTAATCACAATAGAAAAAATAAAATCACCTTTTAACCACACCTTGCAGAATATGGAGTATCTGATGAAAAAGTGTATTTTTTGGAATGCTGACTGCACTTGGGATATAGCTTAACATAAGAAACACAAATGCCTGGGCGCCTGGGTGGCTCAGTGGGTTAAGCCCCTGCCTTCTGGCTCAGGTCATGATCTCAGAGTCCTGGGATTGAATCCCACATTGGGCTCTCTGCTCAGTAGGGAGCCAGCTTCCCCCTCTCCCTCTGCCAGCCTCTCTGCCTACTTATGCTCTCAATCTCTCTGCTTAATAAACAAAATCTTAAATACATATATAAAAAAGAAACACAAATGCCACAATCCGTGGTGAATGAAGTGTTTTCAAGAATCACACCTGCCATACTATGATGGGGAGAAATGAGTATTAACAGTGTTAATCATATTTTGTTGTCTTCCTGTTTTTGTTTTAGTAACTTTGGGCCAGTTTTTTGTTTTTTGTTTTTTGGGTTTTTTTTTTTTTAGTAGGAAATTGTCATTCTTACTCTATATAAACTTAGACAAACTTGTTGTCTTCAAAAACAGAGATTATACACCAAAGAACTTTTACCAAAATGGACAAAATGATATTTCTAGACAATATACTGTTTTAGTTAGAGGTTGTCTTGTTTCTTTAGACTATCATTTTTCCAAACTTAAAAATTATGAAAGTAAATAAATTTTCCATGAGTTTATACTAAAAGGTTTTCAAATATATGCACGGTATATGTTTCAAACTATGTGCATTAATTTAAGGCATATCTAAGATAACCACTGGCATTTTAAACTTTTGCAAGTTAAGGAAAATATTTGAATGGAAGAAGCTATTTTAGTCTTTTATCACAAATTGAGAAAAGAACTAGAGAAATGAATAGTTTCTTGTAATAGAAATTTTATGCCAGTGTGGATCCACTGAAGGCATCACACTACAGGAGGAAAGTAGAAAGAAATGTACACCTAATAAATAACATTTTCCTTTATAAGTTAGTATAATTAGATCAACTACCATAAAGGGAAAAACAACATTGCAAAAGTACTCAATTCTTGAGAATAAAAGGACAGTCAGAGATGTAGCCAATTGCCCTAGATACATGTACTCTTGTATTTTTCTTAGTAATTTCTAATTAGTTCTAAATAATTCTTTCATTCCCTTAAGTGGAAGCCTGAAGTAAAAGCACATGTTGGAAAGACAAGATGCCTTATTTATCACAACAGGTATCTTGATTACAAAGGCCATCGTGTCTCTAGACTTTAGTTTCTCATTTGTTGAAAATATGGACTAGTACTCTAGGTAATTCAATAAATTCTCACTTTTCATCCACTCCCCTCTTCCAAACACATAGAAATGGTTCATAAATTATACAAAAATGAAAAATCAAATGACAGAGGCTCTAAAACAAGACAAACACTTTCAGGCAATGTATGGATGTAGACATAACCACAGTGATCAGTGCTGAAACCACTTCTGCATTCCAGAAGTAGGCAGAGGTATGTAGGAATTTTGTGAGGGTGAGAAATAAGATCTAGTTTCACTTCTTAAAAGCAAGGGGTGGATGGTGGGATAAAAGAGGTAAGAGAAGTTTTTCCCATTGTGAAAGAAAGCTAAAAGCAAACTGATATTGAAAAGAACTGCCTCCCCTCATGCCAGGTTGAGGGTTGGGTGGGGGGAAATGATAGGATAAGACCATGTCAAACCATATTAGAGTCTGAGGCAAAAAGGAAAAAATGTGCATCTTTTTATACACTTAGCCAAATGTCCTCCTATATTTTGAACCAAGAGAAAAAAGTGAATTAATGCTGAATCAGAAAACCTTATAATTATTTATAAAGCCCATGTTGCCCAACCTCTTCTCTTCTCTAATCATTGTCAACCCTCATAAATCCAGAAGCATGGGACTACCACTTCTCAAAGCTAATTAAGAGTATATTTATCACAATGAGCACTGAGTAATGTATAGAACTGCTGAGTCACTATATTGTGCACATGAAACTATTATAACACTGTGTTAACGATACTGGAATTAAAATTTAAAAAAAAGATTATTCCCCAAAACAATATTTTAAGGTAATAAAACAAACACTTTGTCCTTCTTTAATATTTTTATAGTTCCTGTTTTATAGTTGTTCATTATGAATTATTTATATTAATGTTGACTTTTAAAATGTTATATTATTATTTATTTTGACTATTGAAGTTTTTGACATCACCTTAAATCTTGCATCCAAAGAGACTATCTCAGTATCCTCTCCTACTTCTAATTCTGGCCCTCTAGTAGGATATATAAACATAATTCCATGACCATTAAATAAAGTTCTCTCCAAACTTTTTGGATCTGTATTCTCTCTATTACCACTACTAGGTAGCTAAAAAATGACTTTACATGACCTTGTAAATATCCATACTGTAACCTCAGGCAGAACAAATTTAGCACAGCAGTTGTGCATAGTATTTAAGAAGCTACAGTTCAACAAAAGACTACAAAGGAAAGTGAAATAGAGAAGTTTACTACTCACAGGTCTAACACACACACACATACACACACACACATATCAAGGGTCCACAAGGGGAGGTTAAGTCAAGTTGCTGGCAGAGAAAGCAAGGCAGAATCTGAGGCACATGACTTTATCCAAGTCTGAGAGTGGAGTGCTTTAAGTTACCAGACCAAGGCCAGGTTGACCAATTCAAACCAAAAGAGTGAGTGGGATTTTTGGTTAGCTTGATTTGGGTCTTATCTAATGGAAGGCTCATGTAAGGCCCTAGAAAGCAGGGGAGAAATGTTCATCACAAGGGTCTTTGGGGAAGTCATATTAGGAACTCATATTTTCTTGTGACTCTGTAGCCTATTGTCTAGGGCATGTGCTCCTAGGATGGGCTGTCAGTTCGAGGCTGTTGCATGCCAACTGGCCACACAACATGGATATGTAGGCAGCAATATTATGGAATAATTCAGCTACACTCTCAATGCTGGAGAACCAGTGTTTTCATTCTCTTGTACTAGTATATGGTTTTCATTCTCATCAAAATAGTTATCCACACAACATATCATTTTCAAAGTAGGACTCAGAAAAGGAAGAAGAGCCATTTCCCCTTTCTCTGGGCTTTAAGGACACATGCTTCTTGTTCCATTAGCTAGAGCATACTCATAAGATCACAACTATCTTTATGCTAGGGAGCTACAATAAACAGCCTATATTTCAGTTGACTGTTTAATTTTGTTGTTACTATTATATTCGCTTTATTTCCTGGCTTCTCTAAAATGGAACACTCGCACCTCTGAAAGCAGCTTCCTCTTTGCAGTGATTTTGCTGGATAGTTAGAGAGCCCATCCACACTCAGAACCAGAGGCTCTGGTACTAAGCTCTTCATCTTTCTTCTGCAGCAGAAATGGAGAGAAGGTAACTTCTGACCTGCTCACCTCATTGGGCAATGGGGAGAAGTTACAATTTTGCATAGATGGAAAATTTCACAAGGATTAACTCATTTGATCTTCACAACAACCCTATGAAGCTAAGTTCTCTGTTAACCTCTTTTACAGATAAGGAAACTGAGACACAGGGATGTTAAGAGATTTGTATAACTCACTAATAAGAGATAAGAGTCAAGATTCAAAATCAATCAACTTCGTTCCAGAATCACACCATTCAGCACTGTGGTCTGTGCAGGACACCATCTAAACAGGGCAGGTCGAAGGCACCTAGAAGCTCTGAAACCTGAGAACACACAGAACTCTTTGACAATCTGATAAGATCTATGGCTCCTCTTCCCCAGGGAAGCATTCAAACGTCTATTTAGCAAGTTTGTTCACTCTTCAAAACGAGTGAGCTAGTTTTATAAGCTGCTGGAGTCACATGAGACTTGAGACCCTGAGCAGCCAAATCCCGTGAGCCTGTACACTGACTGGGGAAGGACACCCGAACTCTACCATCAGTTCCTCTGCCTGGATATGCACTTTTAATTTCCGTCCACTTTCCCTGGGAAGGAATGGTGTTTAGTGAAATGCCCACTAAGGTGAGCAACAAAGATCAGTGGGCAAAGCCTAAATAACCCATTTTCACCCTGCTACCAACCCTAGCAGCCAAGCAGCTGGCCCCTTGCAACTAAGAACAACCTCTCCTCCCCCAGGAAGCTGGCAGTAACCAGACCAGTCTATCGTCTCCTTAGCACTCCACCCCAGTGCTCCATCCTCATAGCTGGCCACACTCTTTCCCCCTTCACTCCATGCTAATTTCAAATCACTTCAACAACAGGCATACTTCTTCTACTTCAGAAAGCTAGCCCTCTTCAACCAAGAACATGAGGCCCCCACTCTTCTTTCTCTGCTTGCTCCATGGTGGTCTCCATCTCTGAGCCCAAAGACAGCTGTTTTACCTTAAAACAGGCATGCCACCCATTTGTAAAACACCTGAGGCTGTGTTAAGTCACCAGCCAGAGGAATACCCCAATCAATACTCTGCAGCATTAAAACAGGTGAAAAAAACAGGGGGGAGATCTCAGTCTCCCACAAGGGAAGGGGAGAGGAGAGAATTTAAAGTTAAATTTGTTTTGTCTTGTTTTGTTTAGGTGTCAAGTTTTAGCAAACCTCTTAAGGGTGTCCTCAAGTCTCTAGCCAAAGAGAAGGAGTGTGTACTAGCCCGAGATGGTGGGAATGCTAGCTACTGCTACTGGTGGATTACTAGCTGCTTCCCATTTAATCCCCACCTGACAATTTAGGTGTGCTATTACTGTAGATAAAAGAAACTGGATCTCTGGGATGACAAGAAATCTCTGCCACAAATTTTGAATTGATAAATGCACATATAGTTAAAAATGCATTGAATTTAATATTAAGTATAAAATATTTTGTAAGGGATATTAAAACTACATGAAATTAAGAGGATGGAAGAGAGAATGATCAATGGTATTTAAAGTAATAATGAGGTAAATAAGCTAAATATTTAATACAAAATAGAGAATTTAAAGCAACAAAATGAATGGCTTGATTTTAAGTATTTATGGAAAAATATTTACTCTTTATATAGAGATAATATATATTAGTTTCAAGTTATCAAGGAATTATCACAAATGTTAACCATTTTCTAATTTAAAATGGAAATATTAACAATTTTTAGTTGAATATTTAACTAAAAATAGAAATAATTAAAAGTAAGCACTATATGCTTATAGACCGGAAAGTACATGTCTTAAGACATGCATGATAGGTAAATTCAAATTAAAACAGAAACATGTAGGAAGAATAACAACAGTACCTCTCCTCCCCACCCTACCTAAGTCCTAAAACTCAGAACTTGTGACCACTATAGGTTACACCACCAAGGGAAATTAAGGTTGCCAGTGGAATTAATTTTCCTAAGCAGTTGACCTTAAAATACAAAGATTATTCTGGATTACTGAGGTGACCCCAATGTAATCAAAGCATCCTTAAAAATGGAAGAGGGTGGCAGAAAAGAGGTCAGAGTCAGTGAAAGAGATATATCAATGAAAACAAGATCAGAGATATACTATTTTTCTGGCTCTGAAATGAAGAAAGAAGCCAAAACTAAGCAATATTTGTAGCTTCTAGAAGCTGGAAAAAGCAGTAAAACAAATTATCCTTCCAAAATTAGCATACTTTTGCAGACACCTTGACCTTAGCCTGGTGAGGAAGATGTGGGATTTCTGTTATTCAGAACTCCAGGAAAATAATTACATGTGTTGTTGTAAGCTACCAAGTTTGTGATAACTTATTGCGGTTACAAAGAGAAACTAGTATGTTATTTAGAACTGATTTGAAATCAGCTTGCTATATATCAATATCATATAGCATGCTACTAAAGTAGTACTTAGATAAAAACAATTAAATATGGGTGTCGGAAAAAGAAGTGTATAGATTAAGTGAGGTATATATTTGAATTCAAGAAGCTAGACAGCCTATGATTTGAAGGCAGCAGCATTTCCTTCTCTTTTCCTAGGAAAATATGTAATATTTGTATTACTTTTATTACTTATAAAAAAGTTGATAAGTAAAAATGTAACTTTCATTTTTCAGAAAAACTAGGACATAGGTAAATATCCATGAAAAACATGTTAAAAAGTGGGTGGAACTGCAGCCCAATACAATGAACCTCAAATAGTACTGACTGTTTTAGGAAAAAGAAAACATTATGGCAATCAATTTCAGAAGTCACTGGAAAAATAAGTTTTTTGAAGGTGATAGCAGTGAATCCCCTTCGTTTATCAGAGAAAGA
The DNA here is from genome assembly GCF_022355385.1 of Mustela nigripes. Lineage (NCBI taxonomy): Eukaryota > Metazoa > Chordata > Mammalia > Carnivora > Mustelidae > Mustela > Mustela nigripes. The sequence goes on from NC_081569.1 coordinate 90,820,039, forward strand.
TTTATCATATCACTGTATGATAGAACTTCTTAGTTTGCTTCCTAGAGAGAAAAGGCAAAGGAATCACACAGGAAGGCTATGTATTCAGGACAAAGCCTGTCTTCCTGTCAGAGAGACAGAGAGTTGTTATCCTCCTCGACTGATGAAAAGTAAGGATAAACAAATTTACCTTTATCCTGGGGTGAAAGGAAAATTATAAGTAACCTGGTACATGGTACTAATCATTCTCCTACTTGAAATTCCTATAAATACATTATCTAATAAATGTTCACCTCCCTCAACAATGAGCATTGAAATATTACAAAAAAAGACTAAAAAAAAAAAAGGCAGCAGGTAATTACTAGATTTTGTTCTCTAAAGGAAATGGAGAATTAAAATAATAGTCTTTTCTTTTTTTTTTAAAGACTTGTTTTATTTGAGAGAGAGAAAGAGCATGAAGAGTGGGGAGGGATAGAAGGTTGAGGAGGGAGCTCGATGTTGGGCTCAATTCCAGGACCTGGGACCATGACCTGAGCTGAAGGCATACTCAACTGACTGAGCCACACAGGCATCCCCTAATTAATTCATTTAAAAGTAAACTTGCTAAACAGTCATATTCAGAAAAATTGGGGCTGCATTCACACCATTCAGTATCTTCCAGGATAATCAGTTCCTTTCCTAATTAGGGCAGAAGGCACACTGAAAATGGGAGTTTTGCTTTAAACATCCCTAACTGAACTCTTGATGTTTTACTGACTTAAAGATTGTGGCATTAGTTTTATAAATCTTTCCATTAAAATCCATAGTAATTATTAGGCATTTCTGCTTTCCAAGAAGTTAACATATTGAAAACAATACAGAGAATCTCTATGTAAAATTTGGATCTGATCCAAGTTGGGTGTTATGCTGATTATTGCCTTTACAGGTTGGTGAAATGACTGTGCAGGTACCTTGTCATCATGTTGCCATATTAAAAAAAAAAATCAAAACTATTTTATTTGAAAGATAGTTATTCTCCACAGTATTTAGCAAACCTGATTCAGAAAATATCTGAGGTTAGAAGTTAGCATATTAGTAAATTATAGTAATGAGAGTTTATACCAAATTAAGGAAGGAAATGTTGCTGATTCAGGTTTCTCCTCCTATTCTTGCTACTGATAGAAGAATGCCTGTAGGCTCTTCCATGGTTGAATGACCATGGATAGGTCATAAGGTACTAGAGGATCGTCATAAGGTACTAGAAGCTCTTGACTCCCAGACAAACTTTCTAAGCTATGGAGCAGTGTGTAGTAAATGCCATGTAGGCCATTTCCATGCTTTTTCACTTAATATATTTCCTGTGTTTATACATATGTTTGTGTATACATAAACATATATGCATGTTTAAAATAAAAAGACACTAAAATATGAAGTAATTAATTGTTGTGGACTGCTGGTTGTTTCCCTAAATCATCTTATCTTATTCCTACAACATGGCTGCTGTGGTACATAACTCTAATAGGGTTGAATTCACTCTGTAGAGTATATAAATTTTGGCCAAGGTATGTAAGCCATAGTGACCCTGCCTAGGCACCTGTCTCCCTAACTAGATTCTAAACTTGTAAGTATATTAGTTACCTTAGGGTGTTATAACAAAAGACCACAGACAGGGTGACTTAAATAAACCATTTTTTTTTCCCCTCATATCTCTAGAGGCTGGGAAGTTCAAGATTAAGGTCTGGCTGATTCAGTTCCTCGTGAGGGAGCTCTTCCTGGCTAACAGATGGTCACAATCTCACCATTTCCTCACATGAGCTGCTTGCAGAAAGCAAGCAAGCTCTCTGGTGTATCTTTTTATAAGAGCATTAATCCCATGGGATCAGGGCCTCATCCTTAACAACTTATCTGACTCTAATTATGATGCTTAAGACTATAATTTATTTAAAAATATGATTTAATATTTTTACAGCTTAATAACAATATAAATATTATAAAACAAAAAATACAGGAGATAGAGAAGTAGATAGCAACACTTTAGTATTGGAAGACTTCAATTTCCTCAATGATAAAGTAAAAAATTAAAGATAAAGTAAGGATACAAAGAGACTAAGTCACAAAATAATTATGTAGACATACAAAAAGGAGGATAAAACTTTTCAGAAGTAAGGAAACATTCATAAAAATTGATCATAATTATGCTACCAGGTAAATTAAAATGAATATAGGAAGTTGTGTCAATGGTACTACCTTAAAACAATTAAGAAAAATTGTAAGAAAAATTAAGAAAATTTAAAATGAAAGTAATAAAAACTAGAAATCAGAAAAGGCTCTTGTTCATGGAATTTACACTAAACAGATAAAATTCCCTCCTAAACATATTTTGGGTCTAATTTAAAATATAGGGGTACATGGGTTGCTTAGTCAGTTGAGCATCCTACTCTTTCTTTCAGCTCAGGTCATGATCTCAGGGTCATGAGATCAATGCCCAAGTGGGGCTCCTTGCTCAACACAGAGTCCACTTACTTTCCCCCTTCTTTTACCTCCCCCTGTGCTTCTCCCCATCTGCTCCTTCCTCTCACTTACACTCATTCTCTCTCTAAAATAAACAAACAAACAAAATATTTTAAAATGTAAAATATAAACAAGCAGATAAATAAAAAATAACCCTAGAATAATATGAAAGCCTAAATATCAGGATCTTGACATAGTTAAATTAGTGTTCAGAGGACAATTTAAAGCCTTGTCTATTGCTATAGGCATATCACCAAGATATTGCAGATTCCATTGCAGATCACTGCAATAAAGCAAGTCAAATAAGTTTTCTGGCTTCCCAGGGCATATAATAGTTATGTTCACACTATATTGCAGTCTATTAAGGTGCAATAGCATTATGTCTGAAAAAACAATGTGCATACCTTAATTTAAAAAATACTTCATTGCTGTGGCACCTGAGTGGCTCAGTTGGTTAAGCATCTGACTCTTGATTTTGGCTCAGGTCATGATCTCAAGCGTTGTGAGACTAAGCCCCGAGTACAGCCTCTGAGAGATTCTCTCTATCCCTCCAACTGAACCGGCCCACCTCCCTCACGAGCACTCTCTCCCTCTCTCTCAAAAAAACTAAAAAACCAAAAACGAACACAAAAACAAAACACACAAAAAACAAACAACAACAACCCCAAAAAACTCAAAACACAACAACAACAACAAAAACGTCATTGCTAAAAAAATGTTAACCATCATCTGAGCTTTCACTGAATCATAGTCTTTTTGCTGGTGGAGAGTCTTGCCTCGGTGTTGATGGCTGCTGACTAATCAGGGTGGTGGTTGCTGAAGTTTAGGGTGGCTGTGGCAATTTATTAAAATAATACAACAATAAAGTTTGCACATGGACTGATTCTCCTTTTCATGGACAATTTCTCTGTAGCATGTGATGATGTCTGATAGCATTTTAGCCTCATCAGAACTTCTTTCAAAATTGTAGTCAAGCCTCTCAAACCTTGCTGTTGCTTTATCAACTAAGTTTATGCCATAATCTAAATCCTTTGTTGTCATTTCATCAATTTTTACAGGGTCTTTACCAGGAGTAGATTCCATCTCAAGAAACCACTTTTGTTGCTCATCTATAAGAAGCAACTCCTCATCCATTAAGTTTTCTTCAAGAGATTGATCAATTAAATAACCTCTTCAGGTACCACTTCTAAATCTAGCTCTCTTTCTATTTCTACCACACCTATAGTCACCTCCACACTGAAGTATTGAACCCCTCAAATTCACCCACTAGGGTTAGAATTTAAACCTCTTCCCATAAATTTCAAATGTTATTAATGGCATCTAAAATGGTAATCCTTCCCAGAAGGTTTTCAATTTACTTGTCCAAAACATCAGAGGAATCATTATCCATAGCAGCTACAACCTTACAAAATTGATTTCTGAAATAGTAAGGTTTGAAAGTCTAAATAATTTCTTGATCCATGGACTACAGAATGGATGCTGTGTTAGCAGTCATGAAAACAACATTCATCTCTTTGTGTATCTTCATCAGAGCTCTCGGGTGGTCAGGTGCAATTTCAGTGAGCCGTAATATTTGAAAAAGATTCCTTTTTTCTGAGCAGCAAATCTCAACAGTTGGCTTAAAATAGTCAGTAAACCATGTTGTAAACAGATATTCTATCATCTAGGCTTTGTTGTTCCATTTATGGAATACAAATGGAATAGATTTGGCATAATTTTAAAGGGCCCTAGAATGTTCAGAATAGTAAATAAGCATTGGCTTCAGCTTAAAGTCACCAGCCCCTAACAAGGATGTCATCCTATCTTTTGAAGCTTTGAAATGAGGCATTAGCTTCTCTCTAATTATAAAAGTCCTACAAGGCAACAGACTTCCTCACACAGGGTTGCCATAAAACATCAGTTTGTAAAAAACACAGTATCTGTGAAGTACATAAAATGAAGGGCATTAAAGCAAGGTATGCCTACAATGAAATTATATTCTATATTAAATATATTAGAAAATCACAACAGAATAAGTACAAGGGCAATAAAAGAAAAAATATTTATAATATTTATAATAATATTTATAATAATAGTTATCTTAGTGGGTTATATAATACAAAGTTTATAATTGGTAGCTTAAGTAACATCATCACCTTGTGACCCATGACATCTAATACAAGAGCAAACACTGATATTTTTCAAAATAAGGAAAAATACTTATGAAGGAAGGTGTTGATCCAATACTCTATAGGTCTCCTCTCTAATTCTCTGATTAGAACGTGGCACATTCTCATTAGGCATCTCAGGTCTTCTATGTGCTTACCAACATTTGATCAGCTGATACAAAAGGACCAAGTGTCAGGTTATAGACACACTGCAGTTTCTACCCAGTGGAGAGCCTTCTGTCCTCTTTATATTCAAACCTGGCAGACTTCCAGGTTGTTTAATAAATTTTTCTGAATTATATGCCCAGAGGTGATATATGTTGCCCTCTAATTCCTGAAATGTCAACTGCAACAATCAGTCTTGACAATTTTAGGTTCAACTGAATATTTCAAACTCAAAAATTGAAATAGGCCAAATCTAACACTAGTTTTCTCAGATTTATGGAATGATACAAAAGAGGAAACCCAGTGTGCCAGCATCAAGAACACTTCTATGGGAATCCTTACAGATGCTCAGGGGCTAGTTATTAGCCCCAACAACATTAACTAAACATTAGGAAATGAGACCATGGAGAAGTGAGGGGAGTCACATTGACTAAGGAATCCCAAGCTTCATACAGGAATTAATATCTCTTCTCATAGTTTCAAGGGCTTCGTTTCCAATTTACCAAAAAAGGAACAGGCGCATTTAGAAAAATCACCAAGCTCAGGAAAACCCAAAGCTATGGCTTTATCCAGGTTTTTAAGGTTGTTATAATAGTCCCCTAGTCCAGATTCACTCTTTTTTTTTTTTTTTTAATTTTTTATTTTTTATAAACATATATTTTTATCCCCAGGGGTACAGGTCTGTGAATCACCAGGTTTACACACTTCAATTTGTTTGTTTGCTTTAAAGATTTTTATTTATTCATTTGACAGAGAGAGAGAGCATGAGCAGGGGCAGTGGCAGGCAGAGGGAGAGGAAGAAGGAGGCTTCCTGCTGAGCAGAGAGCCAGACCTGGGGTTCATTCCAGGACCCTGGGATCATGACCTGAGCTGAAGGCAGCCGCTTAACTGCTTAACTGACTGAGCCACCCAGGAGCCCCCAGATTCAAGTTAGTAATCAGTTTTCCTCTTTCCTTCTTTCCCCTCATACCTCTCTCCCTCCCTCCCTACCTCTGTGGGTCCGTCTCTCTCTTTCTCTCCTTTTTCCTTCCCTCCTTCCTCCCTTCCTTTCTTTTCTTTCCCCATAAACAATGCTGCCTGGTAACACAGCTGAAATTCCACCTTTATCAATAAGGTTTCTAGTAACTGCAAGAAGGCAAATTCAAGGCACATTTGCATTGGGAGAAAATAGGAGAAAGGTTTGTTATTATCTTCACCCATGCAGACCATGCAGAAATGATTCTGTAACTATCTTGCAAATATCCTTTAGTGGAGTTATCTAATATCTTTTAGGCCACAGAATTCCGTAATTTGATTGAGATGATAAGCTTAAACAGAGTTATTTTCTTGGGAATTACCTTCCACCCTGTAGCACACATGTCCCTCAATAAAACATCAACTCAAGTTCCCCTAGTATCTATTACCACAATGTCTTCAGATCATCATTTACTGGACCACCCCCTCTAGACTAAACTGTGTAAGAGCAAAGAGTTCATCGAATCCTAAAGCAAAAGAGTGAAGATGTAATCAGAGGCAGATTTCTAATGAAGTTCACAAAGTTTAAATTTCAGAACCCCGAATTTGTACATCTCCTTATGTAGCCCTCAGAAATATTTTATCAACTTTGTATTAATATTTGAAATTTTTTCTAAGAAAAATGGTACCTTATTTATAGAAGCTTTAGATCCTAAAATATAAGTCCATTAATGGTATTTTAATTTATTTTAGAAGAAAAAAACAAGGCAACTTCCAGAGCAATAAATAAAATAACATTGGCTATATTAAGTTACTACAATAGAGACACATCCAGAAAAGAAACTTCAACTTGCATCACCACTTGACTAAATGTTTTATAATACACAGTAATTTCCCAAGCCCTACCCATATTCTGTACAGTACAAAAGAAAACTAAATGGGGATCTTCTAGGGGTGCCTGAGTGGCTCAGTCAGTCAGTTACCTGTCTGACTCTTGATTTTAGCTCAGGTAGTGATCTCAGGGTTGTGAGCCCTTGTCAGGCTCTGCCTTAAGTGTGGAGCTTGCTTAAGATTATCTTGCTCCCTCTGCCCTCCACCCTATTTAGCACATACATGCATGTGTCCTCTCTTGCTCTCTTAAAAAAAAAAAAAAAAAAAAAAAAAAAGTGAACCAAAGGGGGATGTCTAGGGCCCAATTAACCTATATGGCATATACTCCTTTCTAGCATAATAGACCTTACTCCATAAACAGTAAGCTAATTGAGACAATATACCAATTGCCAAATGAATCTAGTAAAATTCTATATTCAGCCACCGGAAAAGTAATCAAAGAATCGGTTTGAAGCCTGACAGACAAGCTGTGCAGAAATCATGAGTGAAAACTCTATCACTAGGCCATGCTAGCCCTCTACGTGGAATACAATGTTGTTCTGGATCCCAAAAAATCTGTATTCACTTAAAGCTAATAATCCCTGAAATCCCTAACAATTACCATAGTGCACACTTGACAGGTCTCTTTGGGAAAAGTAAAAATGGAGATTTATATAGTATATACTTAGTTATTATAGGATTTCACTTTGTTACCTTAATTAAACCTCATTAAAGGGGTTCTAGGATTGTAAACAGACCCATTTCTGAGAATTTTGTAAGCTACTCTAAGTTTCTACTATTTCATATTTCATTTTATTTAAATTTAATTAGTTAACATATAGTGTATCATTAGTTTCAGACATAGAGTAGTTATTCATCAGTTGCATATAACACCTAGTGCTTCTTACATCACGTGTCCTTCTTAATGACCATCATTCAGTTTCCCCACCCCCCTACGCACCTCCCCTACAGCAACCCTCATTTTGTTTCCTCTAGTTAAGAATTTCTTATGGTTTGTCTCCCTCTCTGATTTTGTCTTATTTCATTTTTCCCACCCTTCCTCTATGATCTATTTTGTTTTTTAAATTCCACATGAGTGAAACCTTATGATAGTTGTCTTTCTCTGATTAACTTATTTCACTTAGCATAATATCCTCCAGTTCCATCCATATAATTGTAAATGGTAAGATTTCATCCTTTTTGATGGCTGAGGAATATTCCATTGTGTGTGTGTGTGTGTTTCGTGTGTGTGTGTGTACCACAGCTTTATACATTCATCTGTCTATGGGACAGCTGGGCGTTTTCCATAGTTCAGCAATTGTGGACATTGCTGCAATAAACACTGGATGGAGATGCCCCTTCAGATTACAACGTTTGCATCCTTTGGGTAAATACCTAGTGGGGCAATGGCTAGGTGGTAGGGTAGCTTTATTTTCAACTTTTTGACCAATCTCCATACTGTTTTCCAGAGTGGCTGCACCAGCTTTCATTCCCACCAACAGTGTAGGAGGGTTCTCCTTTCTCCACATCCTTGCTAACATTTGTTGTTAGCAAATGACTTGTTAATTTTAGCCATTCTGACTGGCATGGGGTGGTATCTCATTGCAATTTTGATTTGTTATTTCCTTGATGCTGAGTGATGTTGAACATTTTTTTTTTCACGTGCCTGTTGGTCATTTTTATGTCTTCTTTGGAGAAATGTCTGTTCATGTCTTCTGCCCATTTCCTGACTGTATTTGGGGGGTGGGGAAGTGTTGAGTTTGATAAGTTCTTCATAGAGCTTGGATACTAGCCCTTTATCTGGTAAGACATTTGCAAATCTCTTCTCCCATCCTGTAGGTTGTCTTCTGGTTTTGTTGAGTGTTTCCTTTGATGCACAAAAGATTTTTATCTTTTTTAAAAATATTTTATTTATTTATTTGACAGAGAGAGAGATCACAAGTAGGCAGAGTGGCAGGCAGAGGGAGGGAGAGAAGAAGCCTTCCCACTAAGCAGAAAGCCTGATGCGGGGCTAGATCCCAGGACCATGGGATCCTGACCTGAGCCAGAGGCAGATGTTTAACTGGGTAAGCCACACAAACACTTCTAGATTTTTATCTTGATGAAGTCCCAATAGTTCATTATTGCTTTGTTTCCCTTGGAAGATTTTATTTATTCATTTGAAAGAGAGAGGGAATAAGATCGAATGGGGATAGACAGAGAGAGAGGGAGAGGGAGAACCAGGCTCCCTGCTCAGCAGGGAGCCCAGGCAGGGCTAGGTCCTTGGATCCTGATATTATGATCAGAGCCAAAGACAGATGCTTATCCAACTAAACCACCCAGGTGCCCCTTTAAGTTCATTTTATAAGGATTCAAGATAGACCTCTACTTCCCTTATCTAGATTTTTTGTTTTGTTTTATTAGTTTTCTGTAACTCTACTATTTTATAATCCATTTGGACTTTAATGATTTGCCTATCTCTTTCTTAGTCCCAAGAACTCCATAATATGCTAATAGTTTTTCATTTAAATTAAATTCTTTGGCCTCTACTACCCTATGGTTATATCATCCCAAATAAGCTCAGGGAACCCACTTAAAAAGTAGAATCCACTAGCAATACCTCTGATTAAAAAATAAATGCCACCGTAATACACCTCAATAATATAATCAATGTAATAAAAATGCAATTCTTAATGCTTTGATGAAATCAGTACCTTGTAAACCATCTCTGGGTACATTAGATAGGAACCAGGTAAGAGTAGATTGCATGTCTTAAATCTATTTTGACAGTCATAAATAGACATTTTCCTATTTCTTCCACTACCTTAAGCCAAGGAATTTCTGGCATCTCATCCTTACTTAGTAAGAGGTAACTTTGAATACAGAGCTCAGTCAACGAACAACTAGAACGATTTATTTATTTATTTATTTATTTATTTATTTATTAATAGTTGGAATATGAAATCTTCAATGTACTCTTTAAAAAAGAGCTTTACTAGACTAAAACTCTTTTTTTCTTTGGTCAAATGCTTTCAGAATCCATACTTAAAAACAGTATTCATAGATTTTTTTCCAATATAAATTTAAAAGCTTTGCAATGTTTTTACTTTTTTCCTCCAAGGTTAACTTTATAATTGGCCCCCTGGGGAATGCTAGATTCTCAGACTCATTATATATCTGTATAAAATGATAAAATTAGAGTTAGTGGAGGTGTGCATGAGAAGATTTGACTGCTCCAGGGGTTCTTATAAAGTCTTCAAGTAAAGCAAAAACAGCCTCATGAGATCCTGGAGAAAAAAGGTTGTTTCAATTGACAAGAGAGGTGTGGTTAGTGGGGTTTTGGAGTATACCAACAATGTAATTACCCACCCCCATGCAGACATCTCTGTTTTTATGTTCATAGTCTTTTATACACTTCATTAATTATCTAAAATTAACATGAGATAATAAGTTCTATAATTAATAATGGCTAAACTTCATAGAGTAAGTCCTATTTCAGATGCTATTTTGAAGCATGTCACATGTATTAGTTCACTTACCCTTCATAACATTTTATAAAGAAGCATTATTATTCAAATAAGAAAGCTGAAGCACAGAGGTGTTAAGTTATCTAAAATTACAAAGTTAGAAAATAGCAGAACCAGAGCTTACATCAAAGTAGTATAACCCTTATATTTAACTACTATAGATAGGCTCAAAGTTCAGCAGGCATTGTAATTCATAAACTCACAGGATCAAATTTTAATTTAAACTTCCAGGTGCATCACCCAAGAAGATGTAATTGATAAGAAATTCTTTAAATGTAGTCACAGTAATGCTGTGATCAGAGAAACTGGGGGTTTGTGCTTTCCATTCTCTTTCTTCAAGATGTTCAGTGTGGAATTTAAGAAACAAAACAAATGACAACAACAAAAAAATAAAAACGAAAGAAAGAAAGAAAGAAAGAAAGAAAGAAAGAAAGAAAGAAAGAAAAAAAGAAAGAAAGAAAAGGCACACACATACATACACACACACACACACACACACACACACTCACCCCAAAAAACAGACTCCTAACTATAGAGAACAAACAGATGGTTACCAGAGGGGAGGTAGGTGGGAAGATGGGTGAAAGAGTGAAAAGGAATAAGAGTACACTTATCTTGATGAACACTGAGTAATATACATGGCATTGCTGAATCACTATATTGTATAACTGAAAGTAATAACACTTTATGTTAACTACACTGGAATGAAAATAAAATAGAAGATGAAAAATAAAAACAGATGTCCAGTATAGATGGAATAAACCAGCTCATCACATATACTCCTTGGATTCCCCATGTCTTTTCTTTTCTTTTTTTTTTTTAATGGAAATGGTTTCCTTTAGACTTTATTCTAGAGGTAGGTAATAATCTAGCTACTTTGTCAATGCATGCCATAGACTGCCATGAATCACATAGGTTAATGTAGCTTTTAAGTGGAAGAATTCCAAGTAAGACCAAATGACCAACTTCAGACTCCTAAATGTACCTTGAAAGTGAATCGTTTCTATTCATATCTGCCACCAAATTATGTAGATTCAGGATAATTAATTTAACAGACATAAATTGTTTGTGGTCAATTAAACAGAAAGTCCACTGAGTTGCTTGTTAAATCACTGGAAATTTGAAGAAGTCTTAAAGTTAAGCTACCAGGTGTGATACCCAAAACATCCTAGATACTTTTGATGGCAAAATGAACTCTACAAAGATTCTGAATACTCAAGTCGCTGACTTCTGAAAAGTTTCTGGGGGTAGGTGTATTGATGGGAGTATTGGTCCTAGACCTAAACCTTAACCTTTAATTGGTCCTCACTCAATAATTAACTCTTCTAGATACAAATATGGTGGGATGACTATCATAAGGCTGGGAATTCCACCAAAAAAGGACATTAAGAGATAATGAGCAGTCAGAAAATGGGGCAAGGCAAACATTCTAAGAAGAAGAAAAGAAACATGTGCTATTCTATTTCTAATCATTCTAAAAATACATTTTGTAATAATGATCATCAGGTAATGGGTACAAAAGAAAAACCTAAACAAAATAATAACATGAAGATATATTTTTTTAATGGGAAGCATATATAAAGTGACAAACAAAAAGCTAGCACATGCTAAATGAGAAATAGTAGGAGCAATGCCATTGAATTCAGAATCTAGCTGATTTTCAGCCATCATTATTATTATTCGGCCCTTGGAAGTCCCAGTCAATATCATCTGGCAAGATGATACACTAATAGATATAAAAATAGAAAAGGAAGAGTTTTAATGATTATTACTTGCCAACAATTTTTTTAATAATTAGAAAATCCAAGATAATCCAAACAATACAAAAATAAATAAATACATAGATAAAGAGAAAGACTCCAAATTAATGTTTAAAAATATCTCAGGTTTATAGACAGGAAGATTCAAAAGAACAAAATGTCTGTTCTCCCTATGTTAATCAATACAGCCAATGTACTCAGTATAAGTGACAGAGGAGGGTTTTTTTTGTTTGTTTTGTTTTATTTTTTGTTTGTTTTCATTTTATTTCTTTTCAGTGTTCCAGCATTCATTGTTTTTGCACCACACCCAGTGCTCCATGCATATGTGTCCTCCATAATACCCACCACCAGGCTCACCCAAACCCCCAACACCCTCCCCTCCAAAAAACCCTCAGTTTGTTTCTCAGAGTCCACAGTCTTTCATGGTTTGTCTCCCCCTCTTATTTCCCCCACTCATTTCTCCTCTTCATTTCCCAGTGTCCTCTCAGTTATTTCTTTTGCTCCACAAGTAGGTGAAACCATATGATACTTGACTCTCTCTGCTTCACTTATTTCACTCAGCATAATCTCTTCCAGTCCCATCCATGTTGATACAAAAATTGGGTATTCATCCTTTCTGATGGAGGCATTATACTCCATTGTGTATATGGACCATATCTTCATTATCCATTCATCCATTAAAGGGCACCTTGGTTCTTTCCAAAGTTTGGCGACTGTGACCATTGCTGCTATGAACATTGGGATACAATGGCCCTTCTTTTCACTGCATCAGTATCTTTTTTTTTTTTTTTTTTTTTTTAAAGATTTTATTTATTTATTTGACAGAGAGAGATTACAAGTAGGCAGAGAGGCAGGCAGAGAGAGAGAGAGGGAGGAGGAAGCAGGCTCCCTGCTGAGCAGAGAGCCCGATGTGGGACTCGATCCCAGTACCCTGAGATCATGACCTGAGCCGAAAGCAGCGGCTTA
>NC_081569.1:90837875-90882297 GCF_022355385.1 Mustela nigripes
TGTTGAAAAAGAAAAACAAAACTGGGGGCATCACATTGCTTGATTTCAAGCTTTACTACAAAGCTGTGATCACCAAAACAGCATGATACTGGCATAAAAACAGACACATAGACCAGTGGGACAGAGTAGAGAGCCCAGATATGGACCCTCAACTCTGTGGTCAAATAATCTTCGACAAAGCAGGAAAAAATATACAGTGGAAAAAAAGATAGTCTCTTCAATAAATGGTGCTGGGAAAATTGGACATATACATGTAGAAGAATGAAACTTGACCATTCTCTTACACCATACACAAAGATAAAGTTGAAAAGGATAAAAGGCCTCAACATGAGATAGGATTCTGTCAAAATCTTAGAGAACACAGGCAGTAATCTCTTCGACATCAGCCACAGCAGCTTCTTTCACGATATGTCTCCAAAGGCAAAGGAACAAAAGTGAAAATGAACTTTTGGGACTTCATCAAAATTAAAAGCCTCTGCACAGCAAAGGAAACAGTCAACAAAACAAAAGAGGCAACCCATGGAATGGAAAAAAATATTCACAAATGACACTACAGACAAAGGGCTGATATCCAAGATCTATAAAGAACTCCTCAAACTCAACACACATAAAACAGATAATCATGTCAAAAATGGGCAGAAGACATGGACATATACTTCTCCAAAGAAGACATACAAATAGTTAACAGACACATGAAAAAAAAAAAATCGTTCATCATCATGAGCCATCAGGGAGAATCAAATCAAAACCATATTGAGATACCACCCTACACCAGTGAGAATGGCCAAAATTAACAAGACAGTAAACAAGTATTGGAGAGGTTGTGGAGAAAGAGGAACTCTCTTACACTGTTGATGGGGATGCAAGTTGGTGCAGCCACATTGGAAAGCAGTGTGGAGATTCCTTAAGAAATTAAAAATAGAGCTACCCTATAACCCCGCAATTGCACAACCGGGTAGTAACACATTTTTTTTTTTTAAGGTCTATTGTGTAGTTAATTTTCCATCTTGCCTGACTGCATGACAAGCAGAAGGCTGAACCTAAATATTTCTGTACTTTATGCCCATTTTAGCACTTTCCTCACTACAATACTGTGTCAATTAAGTTTTATGTGCAGAAGGAATCAGAAAAGTTGGTAATGTATATATTACATTCTAGGACAGTCTATTTTATCAGAAAAAGAAAAGTCTTGATCACTTCCCAAGTTTAGTTTAAATATTAGACAATAAATTAATAGTGAATAAGGGAATGAATAAATTAACCCAAAGCCAGTTCCTGCTTCACTACTTAAGAGATACATATCACTATGTCATTTAACCATAGTATATCATTTCTTCTTCTAGTATAGAATGCTAATATGAATTTGCTTAAAACTACTTAAGTGAATTTTAATAAAAGTTATTTTGTGGAGAAATGTGTGATTATTGTTTTTGTTGTGTGTAAATACTGATTTGAAAGATAAAATATGATACTCTTCTCTTTTTTTTCCTTTTTATTTCCTTTATTTGTGTCAGTATCAATATAATTTAATCCAACACAACCAATATTATTAGAGGACTAGAACTATGAAGTATCATATGCTAGTAACTGGGTAAATAAAGTCTGTCTCTTTAAAGTGTAAAATTTCAGAGTGCTTTGGTGATTTGCAGGTTTTAATGCTACTTCCAGTAAGTCTCTTTGCTTAAGAGAAAAAAATTGATTTTCTAATATATGTCAAATATCCTGTTCAGAGTTGAAAAACCAGTTGAAAATGACAGTAGCTATGAAAGCCTGAAAAGAATGTGGGTGAGAGAGAACAGAATTTACTTACCTTGAAAATAGATTTATATAGAATGGTATAAAAAACCATACCTCTGTCAGAAATTTCTAAATATGGATCAAAGGGATGAAAGTATAAAAAACCAAACTTTGCTTGCCAAAGATTAGGAACTGGTTTTCAAATACATTTTGTCCAAGCTGGTTAAAAGGAACTGGAAAAAATATCCTTGCTCTTTGAGAAATTATAATTTTGTATTTCTTTTTCATTAGAAGCAGCAGAATAATTTTCTTTTTTTATAAATCTTCCATTTAAAATTTAAGTTAACTTTCTACTTATGTACTTCAACTGCTTTTCTGAATAAACTATTTGAGTGCTTAGGCAGTGAAGAGGTTATGAGCACTAGCTTTAAGGTCAAGTAGGACTCTGTTTTGAATCCTTGCTCTGTTATGTCTTGAGTTTAACAAGTAAGTTATCTGAGCCCTCAATGCCTCAGTAATATAGTTATAATAATACCCCCTTCTTGAACAACTGCTTTAAGAATAGAAAGAGGAGGGGGAGGAGTCAAGATGGTGGAGAAGTAACAGGCTGAGATGACATCAGGTAGCAGGAGATCAGCTAGATAGCTTATCAAACCATTCCTAAATCCTACAAATCCAACAGGAGATCAGAGAGAAGAAGAGCAACAATTCTAGAACAGAAAATTGACCACTTTCTGAAAGGTAGGACCAGGGGAGAAGTGACCGGATAATAGACCACAATGGGGAAGGGCCGGCTCCCAGCAAGAGGTAGAGCAACAGAGCACAAAATCAGGACTTTTAAAAGTCTGTTCCACTGAGGAACATCGCTCCAGAGGCTAAACTGGGATGAAGCCCAAGAGGGGACAGCATGGCCCCAGGTCCCGCAGGGTCACAAAAGGATTGGGGGTGTCTGAGTGTCGCGAAGCTCGCAGGTATTAGAGTGGGGAAGCTGGCTACAGAGACAGAGCCAAGGAATGAGCTCTCAGCTTGGGGTCACCTTGAACTGAAATCTGTGGCACAGGCCACTGCTCTGTGATTGGGATCCCCACAAGATCTGGGGAGATCCTCGCTGGAAAAGCTCAGGGATTTGCGGGGTTCAGAAACTCCAGGTGGAGCTGTGTGCCAGAGACAGAGGAGCTTGGTCACAAGCTGGGTGAGCTCAGAGCTCAGCCAGAGGCCACGGAGGTGGGAGTGATTGAGCACTTTTCTCTGAGGGCGCACTGAGGAGTGGGGCCCCGAGCTCTTGGCTTCTCTGGGCTGGAGATTGGGAGGCCGCCATTTTCATTCCCATCCTCCAGAACTCTACGGAAAGCATTCAGGGAACTAAAGCTCCCCAAAACAAACCTGAGCAGATTACTTAGCATGGTACCTGGTAAGGGTGGTGCAATTCTGCCTCAGGCAAAGACACTTGAGAATCAGTACAAAAAGACCCTCCCCCAGAAGAACAACAATAAATCTTCACTTACAAAGGAGAACGGGGGAATTCCAGAGGAGGAGAAAGCAATGCATGGAATTCAAGGCTCTCTCCCCATGATTCTTTAGTCTTGCAAAGTTAATAAACTTTTTAAATTTTATTTTTTTTTCTTCTACTGATTTTTTTAAAACTTTTACCCTTTCCTCTATTAACTTTTTTTTAAACTTGTTTATCTTAACAATACCTTTCATAAAAAAACTTTTTTGAAGATTCATTATTATAGTCATATTTTATTCTTCATTGTATCTAACTTTAGTTTTTATATACACTTAAGGGTTTTTTTCTTCTAAAAATTTTTGGAGTACAACTTCTTCTAATAGATCAAAATACACCCTAAGTCTAGCACCAGGCTTGTTCTAGTCTCCAGCCCAAGCAAATTCTCTCCACTTTCTTTTTTTTTTTTTTTATTCTCCCAACAAACTTACCTTACCAACTCCTTTTTTAGAAATTAAAAAAAAAAATCTTTTTTAATCTTTGTAGTCATATTCCATCACTTCATTGTGTTTACCCTTATATATGTTTTCATTTATTAAAATTTTGGGAGGTAGTTTCTTCTAAGAGACCAAAATACTCCCAAAATTAAGGGTGACCCTGTTCTAGTCACCAGTCTAACATATATATTATTTTTCTTTTCTTTTCTTTTTTCTTTATTTGTTATCTTTTTTAAATATTTTTTTTTCCTGAACTTCTTTTTACACCCTTCCTCCCTCCCCACGATTTGGGGTCTCTTCTGATTTGGTTAAAGCACATTTTCCTGGTGACTTTGCCCCCCTTTTAGTATTTTATTTGCTCCTTCATATATTCTTATCTGGACAGAATGACAAGGTGGAAAAACTCACCACAAGAAAAAGAACAAGAGGCAATATCAAAGGCTAGGGACCTAATCAATATGGACATTGGTAATATGTCAGATCTAGAGTTCAGAAAGACAATTCTCAAGGGTCTACCTGGGCTCGAAAAAGGCATGGAAGATATTAGAGAAACGCTGTCCAGAGAAATAAAATCCCTTTCTGGAGAAATAAAAGAACTAAAATCTAACCAAGTTGAAAGAAAAAAAGCTATTAATGAGGTGCAATAAAAATTGGAGGCTCTTACTGTTAGGATAAATGAAGCAGAAGAAAGAATTAGTGATATAGAAGACCAAATGATGAGAATAAAGAAGCTGAGCAAAAGAGGGACAAACAACTACTGGATCATGATGGTCTCCCATTCGAGAGATAAGTGATACCATAAGAAGAAACAACATTAGAATAATTGGGATTCCAGAAGAAGAAGAAAGAGAGAGGGGAGCAGAAGGTATATTGGAGAGAATTATTGTAGAGAATTTCCTTAATATGCCAAAGGGAACAAACATCAAAATCCAGGAGGTACAGAGAACTCCCCTCAAAATCAATAAGAATAGGCCCACACCCCGTCATATTATAGTAAAATTTACAAGTCTTAGCAACAAAGAGAAAATCCAGAGAGCAGCCTGGGAAAAGAAATCTGTAACATACAATGGTAAAAATATTAAATTGGCAGCAGACATCCACAGAGACCTGGCAGGTCAGAAAGAACTAGCATGATATATTCAGAGAACTAAATGAGAAAAACATGCAGCCAAGAGTACTATATCCAGTGAGGCTATTATTAAAAATAGAAGGAGAGATAAAAAGCTTCAAGGAAAAACAAAAACTGAAAGAATTTGAAAACACAAACGCAGCTCTACAGGAAATATAGAAAAAGGTCCTCTAAGCAAAGAGAGACCATAAAAGTAGTAGATCAGAAAGGAACAGAGACAATATACAGTAACAGTCACTGTACAGGCAATACAATGGCACTAAATTTGTATCTCTCAATCGTTACCCTGAATGTAAATGGGCTAAATGCCCCCATCAAAAGACACAGGGTATCACAATGGATAAAAAACAAAACCCATCAATATGCTGCCTACAAGAAACCCATTTTAGACCCAAAGACACCTCCAGATTGAAAGTAAAGGGGTGGAAAACAATGTCCCATGCTAATGGACATCAAAAGAAAGCTGGGTGGCAATCCTTATATCAGATCAATTAGACTTTAATCCAAAGACTATAATAAGAGATGAGGAAGGACACTATATCATGCTTAAAGGGTCTGTCCAACAAGAAGATCTAACAATTTTAAATATCTATGCCCCTAACATGGGAGCAGCCAACCATAGAAACCAATTAATAACAAAATCAAAGAAAGACATCGACAATAATACAATAATAGTAGAGGACTTTAACACTCCCCTCACTGAAATGGACAGTTCATCCAAGCAAAAGATCAACAAGGAAATAAAGGTCTTAAATGACACACTGGACCAGATGGACATCACAGATATATTCAGAACATTCCATCCCAAAGCAAAAGAATACACATTCTTCTCTAGTGCACATGGAACATTCTCCAGAATAGATCACATCCTGGGTCATAAATCAGGTCTCAACTGGTAACAAAAGATTGGGATCATTCCCTACATATTTTCAGACCACAATGCTCTAAAGCTAGAACCCAATCACAAGAAGAAATTTGGAAAGAACTCAAATACACGGAGGCTAAGGAGCATCCCTCTAAAGAATGAATGTGTCAGGGACGCCTGGGTGGCTCAGTGGGTTAAGCCTCTGCCCTCGGCTCAGGTCATGGTCTCAGGGTCCTGGGATCGAGCCCCACATCAGTCCCTCTGCTCAGCAGGGAGCCTGCTTCCCTTCCTCTCTCTCTCTGCCTGCCCCTCTGCCTACTTGTGATCTCTGTCTGTCAAATCAATAAATAAAATCTTTAAAAAAAAAAAAGAATGAATGGGTCAACCAGGAATTTAAAAAAGAATTGAAAATATTCATGGAAACAAATGAAAATGAAAACACAATTGTTCAAAATCTTTGGGACATAGCAAATGTGGTCCTGAGAGGAAAGTACATAGTGATACAGGCCTTTCTCGAGAAACAAGAAAGTTCTCAAGTACACAACCTAGCCCCATACTTAAACGAGGTAGAAAGAGAATAGCAAAGAAGGCCTAAATGCACCAGGAGAGAGAAATAATAAGGATCAGAGCAGAAATTAATGAAATAGAAACCAAAAGAACAGTAGAACAGATTAACGAAACTAGGAGCTGGTTCTTTGAAAGAATTAATAAGATTGATAAACCCCTGGCCAGACTTATCCAAAAGAAAAGAAAAATGACCCAAATAAATAAAATCGTGGAAAACAAAAAAGAGGAGAAATCACAATCAACATTAAAGAAATGCAAACAATTAAAATAACATATTATGAACAACTCCATGCCAACAAATTTGACAATCTGGAAGAAATTGGTTCAATTACTAGAGACATATAAACTACCACAACTGAACCAGAAATTAGAAAACCTGAACAGAGCCATAACCAATAAAGAAATTGAAACAGTCATCAAACATTTCCAAACAAACAAAAGCCCAGGGCCAAACAACTTCCCAGCGGAATTCCCAGTGGAATTCCTAGTGGAAACATTTAAAGAAGAATTAATTCCTATTCTCCTGAAACCATTTCAAAAAATAGAAATAGAAGGAGAACTTCCAAACTCATTTTATGAGGCCAGCATCACCTTGATCCTAAAACCACACAAGGATCCCATCAAAAAAGAAATTTACAGGCCAATATCCTCCATGAACACAGATACAAAATTTCTCACCAAAATACTAGACAATAGGATTCAACAGTACATTAAAAGGATTATTCACCACGACCAAGTGGGATTTATTCCAGGGCTGGAAGTTTGGTTCAACATCTGCAAATCAATCAATGTGATACAATACACTAATAAAAGAAAGAACAAGAACCATATGATACTCTCAATAGATGCTGAAAAAGAATTTGACAAAGTACAGCATCCCTTCCTGATCCAAACTCTTCAAAGTGTAGGGATAGAGGGAACATACCTCAATATTATCAAAGCCATCTATGAAAAACCTGCCGCAAATACCATTCTCAATGGAGAAAAACTGAGAGCTTTTCTGCTAAGGTCAGGAACATGGCAGGGATGTCCATTATCACCACTGCTATTCAACATAGTACTAGAAGTCCTAGCCTCAGCAATCAGACAACAAAAAGAAATTAAAGGCATCCAAATCAGCAAAGAAGTCAAACTATCACTCTTCGCAGATGGTATGATACTATATGTGGAAAACCCAAAAGACTCCACACCAAACCTGCTAGAACTTGTACAGGAATTCAATAAAGTGTCAACATGTAAAATCAATGCACAGAAATCATTACATTTCTTTACACCAACAACAAGACAGAAGAAAGGGAAATTAAGGAGTCAATCCCATTTACAATTGCACCCCAAACCATATGATACCCAGGAATAAACCTAACCAAAGAGGCAAAGAATCTATTCTCAGAAAACTATAAAGTACTCATGAAAGAAATTGAGGAAGACACAAAGAAAAGGAAAAATGTTCCATGCTCATGGATTGGAAGAACAAATGTTGTGAAAATGTCTATGCTACTAAAGCAATCTACACATTTAATGCAATCCCTATCAAAATGCCATCCATTTTTTTCAAAGAAATGGAACAAATAATCCTAAAACTATATGGAACCAGAAAAGACCTCAAATAGCCAAAGGAATATTGAGAAAGAAAGCCAAAGTTCGTGGCATCACAATTCCAGGTTTCAAGCTCTATTTCAAAGTTGTCATCATCAAGACAGTACGGTACTGAAACAAAAACAGACACATAGATAAATGGAACAGAATAAAGAGCCCAGAAATAGACCCTCAACTCTATGGTCAATTAATCATTGACAAAGCAGGAAAAAATGTCCAATGGAAAAAGACAGTCTCTTCAACAAATTGTGTTGGGAAAATTGGACATCCATATGAAGAAAAATGAAACTGGACCATTTCCTTATACCACACATGAAAATAGACTCAAAATGAATGAAGGACCTCAATGTGAGAAAGGAATCCATCAAAATCCTTGAGGAGAACACAGGCAGCAACCTCTTGGACCTCTGCTTCAGCAACTTCTTCCTCGGAACATCGCCAAAGGCAAGAGAAGCAAGGGCAAAAATGAACTATTGGGATTTCATCAAGATCAAAAGCTTTTGCACAGCAAACGAAATAGTTAACAAAACCAAAAGGCATCTGACAGAATGGGAGAAGATATTTGCAAACGGCATATCAGATAAAGCACTAGTATCCAAAATCTATAAAGAGTTTAGCAAACTCAACACCCAAAGAACAAAGAATCCAATCAAGAAATGGGCAGAGGACATGAACAGACTTTATGCAAAGAAGACATCCAGATGGCCAACAGACACATGAAAAAGTGCTCTACATCACTCAGCATCAGAGAACTACAAATCAAAACCACAATGAGATACCACCTCATACCAGTCATAATGGCTAAAATGAACAAGTCAAGAAATGACAGATGCTTGCGAGGATGTGGAGAAAGGGGAATCCTCCTACACTGTTGGTGGGAATGCAAGCTGGTGCAACTGCTCTGGAAAACAGCAAGGAGGCTCCTCAAAAAGTTGAAAATGGAGCTACCCTATGACCCAGCAATTGTACTACTGGGTATTTACGCTAAAGATACAAATGTAGATCCAAAAGGGCACATGCACCTATAGCACCATTGTCTACAATAGCCAAACTATGGAAAGAACCTAGATGTCCATCAATAGATGAATAGATAAAGAAGAGGTGATGTATATTTATACAATGGAATACTATGCAGCCATCAAAAGAAATGAAATCTCGCCATTTGCAACAACGTGGACGGAACTAGAGGGTATCATGCTTAGCGAAATAAGTCAGTCGGAGAAAGACAACTATCATATGATCTCCCTTATATGAGAGTGGAGATGCAATGTGGGAGGTGTGGGAGGTAGGAAGGGAGGCTGACAAACTATGAGAGACTCTTAATCTCACAAAACAAACAGGGTTTCCAAGGGGAGGGGAGAGAGTGTTGTGGGGTTATGGAAATTGGGGAGGGTACCTGTACCCCTGGAGCTAATAATACATTATATGTTTATAAAAAATAAAAAAATAGAAATTTAAAAAAAGAATATAAAGAGATGTTAATGCAAAACACTTTGTAAAGTAACTGGAAAATATTAAGTGTAGTATCATTCATCATTTGTCACCAAGGATAAATATGATGGTGATAATTACCCAGTACATACACACACACACACACACACACACACACACACACACACTATATAGCATAAAAGTCACAAAATATTAATGTGTGTGTGTGTGTGTCTGTATGAGTGATATCAAGTTGGTACCTGGTATCAACAGAGTCCTCTTCAACTAGATGGTGCTTTATAGTGCCTTTATCAAGAAGGACAAACACTGATGCAGTACAGGCAGCAGCTTTTCATCCTATATTAGAAAACAGTGACTTTAGGGGCCCTGGGTGGGTCAGTTGGTTAACTGTCTTCTTTGGCTCAGATTATGATCCCAGGGTCCTAGGATTCGAGCCCCATATCAGGTTCTAGGCTCAGTGCGGAGCCGCTTCTCCCTCTCCCTCTGCTGCTCTCCCTGCTTATGCTCTCTCTGTCAAATAAACAAATAAATAATTTTTTTTAAGTGGCTTTAGTGATTGAACACTTCCTTTGTGTTGTTTCAAGAGGCTTAAAACCTTAAATTATATGATTCTTTCAATAAACAAACAGAATAAGTTATTTTTGATATCTCTGTTCAAAAGCAGAAAAACCGAGACCCTGGACAGTTTAAAAATGTGTACAAAAGGGTGCCTGGGTGGCTCAGTGCATTAAGCCTCTGCCTTCGGCTCAGGTCATGATCTCAGGGTCCTGGGATGGAGACCCACATAGGACTCTCTTCCCAGCAGGGAGCAGCTTCCCCTTCTCATTTCCCGCCTCTCTGACTACTTGTGATCTCTCTTTGTCAAATAAATAAATAAAATCTTAAAAAAATAAATAAAAATATGCACAAAGTCACACAATCAATAGTTGGGTGCAGGGATTATTACATCATATGCTTTATGGCTCCCAGCCTGTATTATTATTCTCTATTGTTTTGGATGGGGCAATTTGAAATTTTAACTCTTCAGAATTTCAATATCAGTAGGAATCAGAAACACTCTGATTTTCATCAAATGATATTTTACCTGCATTCTTTTTATAAGGAGGCATATAAAAACTGAATATTGTACATTCCAAGATAGTGCATTTGAAAAGAATTAGTAAATACTGTTAAAGAAATGTTATGGCCATCCACTCTCCTTTTTCTCTTTCAAAAAGTGTCCAGGGATCTACAATTGAGCAATAATTTCAGAACATAAAGAGAGACAATCAAGTTTTCTGGCTTTTACCTCAAATGGCTGCCCAAGAGACCTGTTTCAACCACATAGGCTCAATCACAAGTAGTGGAAAATAAACTGATATTAAGGATAAAATAATAGATTTTAAATAACTTTTGATCATCTGTAGGGCTTATAGAAATGATTAGAGAATTCCTAAAGGGATTTCCAAGGCTTGAATTCTGAGAATAAAGCTGAGCTGAGGATCATCAGCTGGACACTTCAGGACTGTTTGTGCTTCTGTGTAAAGTTAAATTATTGATCTAATTCTTCATGACTCTTTTCCCTTAACTACTGACATTTCAAGAGAATAGAGTATTAACTCGATGTCATTTTCATTATTATACACATTACACAAGAATTTATGATTTAAAAAAAATTATTTAAAAAAAACTTCTTCCTACATTTAATAAGTTTCAGTTAACTTAGCTATACATAGTTAATCTATTTTCAGTTAGTATTTTTCACTTATGGAAATAGAAAAAAATATACAAAGTCATCTATTATATGACAGCCTATCTACTGAGCAGTGATTATTGTTTTGAACTTGTGAAATGTTTGGGAAAATTTGTAAAGTGCCCTTTGGTTTTCTGAATACCTCATTATAAACAAAGGCTGTTATTTACATCAGAGTGGCCTAATAAGAACAGCTGCAATCTAAACATCAAGAGAATAGTGTACTAGTTTTTATCACCTGAACTCCACAATACCAGACAGACTATTTTTGGAATTCCTTTGCTTGTTTTTATCTTTAAATTTAAGATTGTATTATGTAATTTTTTTAGATTGAAAATCAAATAATAAAGGGAGACTTTCAACTTCCAAGAGGAATTTTTAGCTAGCATAGGATCAGCACTCCCAGAAAAAACACTAGAAAAATGTAGTTAAAACACAGAAATCATGGGGCACCTGGATGGCTCAGTGGGTTAAAGCCTCTGCCTTCAGCTCAGGTCATGATCCCAGGGTCCTGTGATCGAGTCCTGCTCAAGCTCTCTGCTCAGCAGGGAGCCTGCTTCCCCCTCTCTCTCTGCCTGCCTCTCTACCTACTTGTGATCTCTGTCAAATAAATAAACAAAATATTTTTTAAAAAAGATTTAAAAAAACAAAATAAAACAAGACAAAACAAAACAAAAAAAAAACACAGAAATCAACTGGCTTAAGGCAGTAGAGAGCTCCAAAGGCAAGGAGGCCCCAGAGAGGTAAGACTCCAGAGCGGCAAGAACTTGTGTGAGGTGCACTTTGATAGCCTTTTACCTGCATGCATGTGGTAATTCCAGGTATGAACTAGTAAATATTGTTAAAGAAATGTGGCCAGCCACTCTTCATTTTCCCTTTCAAAAAAGCATTCAAGGATTTACAATTGAGCAATAATTTCGGAACATAAAAAGAGACAATTGAGTTTTCTGTTTTTTTCTCAAATGGTTCCCTAAATGACCTGTTTTTACCACAAAGGTCCAAACTCAAGCAAGACAGAATAAAGCCCTGAAACCTGTAAAAGGGCACTGAGGTTGCAGATGCATTTAGGGTTGGAAATCAGCTATCCTCGAGATACAGAGATTATCCTGGATTATCCAAGAGGGCCCAACTTAATTGCCTGAGTCCTTAAAAGTGAAAAGCCTTTCTGGGTATGGTCAAAAGGGGAGGAAAATTAGTAGAAGTGTCACAGAGATGCTATAATGCTGAGTCTGAAGACAGAGGAAGGTTGCAACAAGTTAAAAGATGCAAGCATCCTCTCTAGAATCTCCAGTATCAGAAGTACAGTTAAAAAGCATCACATTAAAAGACATCTTAATAAGTGGCCCTGTCACCATAGATTTGTTCAAACCATGAAATCAGGCATTTTAATTTTAATTTAGTTTTTAAATTTTTAGCTGCAATATAGTTGACTCACAACATTACATTGGTTTCAGGTGTAGAGCACAGTGATTTGACAAGTCATATGTTATACTACACAAGTATACCCACCATTGGTCACCAATACAACACTATTACAGTATCACTGACTATATTCCCCATTATGTGACTTATTCCCCGTGACTTATTCATTCCACAACTGGAAGTTTGTATCTCCCCAAATTAGACATTTTAAAATCCTCTATTCCCCCCTACCGCCAAATCTAAATCATCAATACACCCTATCAACTCCAGCTCTAAAATAAAGCTGGAAAATATACACTTCTCTTCTCCAGTACTTTTACGTTAGGCCACACAAATACTACCTAATGCTCAGCATACTCCTCTAGCCCCCTAGCTAGTTTCTGCATTTCCTTTCTCTCTACCTAGAAATAATTTCTACATACAGTTGCCAGAGAAAGCAGTCAAACATAGTAATTAGATGGTGGTCCCTCACTGCTTAACATAATCAGTGGATTCCCAATTACACTTAGAATTATCAAAGATAAATAGAAACTTAAACAACAGAAAAATATTTTTTCGTGTCTTACAAAATATGTAATATAGCACTGCCCACCTCTTATCGCATAACTTATCCTTCTTCCACTATGCTCTAGCCCCTTGCCTTTAGATCCCTCTGCTTCTGCTAAGATTATTCCAAAATTTATGGTAGCCATTCTTGCAACCTGCAATGTTCTTCTATTTGTTATCATCTGGTTTTCTCTTGTCATTTAGAATTCAATATAAACAATAAGTTTTTAAAAAGGCCTTTCCCTAGCATCAAACCTGTTGAATCATCTATTCAATAACTACCATATCCCCCTATTTTAATTTTCTACACAGACATTATATAATATTTTATTATATATATTTATCTTATTTTTTATCTCCTGTCACTAGAATGTAAAGTTACAAAATGACTGTATGTGTAGTAAACCAGTATCCCAGGTGCCTAGAGTGTAATGGGATTACAGTATCAAAAATTCAAGAAATATTTTTTACATGTATCATTGAATATAAAGGCACAGAAATATTTTTAAGTGTATTTGGTAAACTATTTTGTTTTACATTTTAAAATGAAAATTATAACATATGGAAGAGGAAGAGAAAATAAATATGAATAGGTCAAGCAATGATAGATCATAAAGGATACATATATAATACTTCCTCCTACTTAAAAACTAAGGCTTTCCAAATCAATAGTATAGAATTGTTTTCAGTAAACCTTAGAGGATAGACATTATAAAAGTTGGTATTTTCTTTTATTACTTTAAAAATATGTTCTGGTATGATGTACATATTGTTAAAGTTCACAAATCTTAAGAAAATAATTTGATTAATTTTTAAATATACAAAATTGAGCCATAAGCCAGATCAATGCAGATACCCCTTTTTGGCACCCTAGAAGGCTATCTTCTATCCCATCCAAACCAATAGTCCCCTTCAAACTTAGCATCTATTTGATCACTGTCACCACAAATTAGTTTTTTGGGTGGAATCCTTGAATTTTATGATCTTAATATTTGTGAAGAATACTGGTCAGATATCTGGTAGATGCCCCCTTCATTTGGATTTCTGTAATGTTTTCTGAGTTCCCCTTCTCTATGCATGATAACAAGGGGACATGATATCAATGTATTATTACTGGTGATGTTAAACTTTCCAAATTCTATACTGTGCATATATTATTTTCCCTTTTTAACTAATAAGTATTTATTTGGGGGGATATACTTTGGGCCTATACAAAGAGCCTTAACTGAACACAAAATGGTTTTAGTAGCCATCAGAGGATCTTGTCAGGAGTGATTATTACTATACTGTTCTAAGGATAGTTTTCTATTTTACTCATTTCCTTTATACTTGTTAAAATTATCCTTCAAAAAAGACTGCTACCTCTCCTCCCCATTCAGAATATATAAATATTTAAAGATATTCATTTCATTTATTAAGATATAATCCAATATTAAGGTTATCTATTTTGCTGTACAAATTGTCTTAGCTAGCATTGGCCACTTTGACCTTCAGACAGGTCCATGTGTTCTTTCAACATGCCCCCTTCCTTTTTTCTTTTTTTCCCCTTTTTAACAATTTCTTGGTTTCAGGCAATATAAGAGAAATGATACAGCCTCATCTTGAATTATCCCTACCCCATCCTTAGAATCAACTACTGTCTCAGGGTACACTGAAGTGTCTTTCATTGGAGAATGATATTTAGAAAACAAGATCTGGCACTGGGTATACAATTGCTCCTTGGTGTCACTTCTTTCAGGGCTTCTCAACAGACAGGGCTACTTGAGTTTTATATTGTTATTAATGTAACTGAATATAATATGAATATAACAATACAGATTGTTATATGAGTATCAGTTTACACTTATAAAACATGAGTATTGATACTTCCAATTCAGTCCAGCACCATAAGATTTGATTTAGCCTTTCCCCATTCCTTACCCATCACTTTGTAATTTCCTTCATAGAGAGAAATGTGAGACTTATTGGCTACAATAATATGTAGATGCATTTGTTCAACACTATTATACATATAAATTTGTTTAAGAACTGTTTACCCATAGCTTCTGAAAAACAAATTTACCTAAATCACATTGCATATAATTGTCTTTTGTCTTTAATGTCCTATAAAAACACTGCTTTCCAAAGTTACTTTGGTCAGATCTTTTCTTTATAAGATTCTTCAAGGCACTATTTGACTTTTTTGAAGTACACTTATAATCATTTGTCACAGTCTCCACTCAACCATAGGTACTGTAACGTATTGGTTGATTTAAAGAAATATATGTATCAATCAAATTTTACTCTTTATGGTGTGAAGGTACATGATCTTTGACAAATGCACAGAGCCATGCATCCATGACTACTAGTGTTCACCATTACAGTTATAGAACTGTATGGAACAATTGTTTCATAACAAAACTTCTCATATTGACTCTCTGTAGTCAATCCCTGCCCTTACTTCTCAACCCCAATCACTTACCTTTTTATTCATCCCTATAGCTTTACTTTTCCAAAATGTGACATAATTAAAGTCATACAATACATAGTGTTGTATGTTTGAGGTCTGAGTTCTTTCAAGCAAACTGTTTTTAATGTTTTTCCATGTTTTTGTGTAAATCAATAGTTTGTTATTTTGGTGCTACAAGTTAGTATTCTACTGTGAAGTTGTACTACAATTGTTTATTAATTGGTGGAAGGACATCTGTGTTTTCCCCAGTTTCTTGTGATTAAGAATAAATATGATACAAACAACTCTGTCATCATCTTTGGATAAACATATATTTCCATTTCTCATGGGTAGAAGATTCCTAGTAGTCATGGAATTGTGTCAAATAGCAGTTGTATGTTTAGCTTTCTAAGAAACTGCCAAACTGATTTTCAAAGTTAGCTGGTCCATTTTGTTTTCTTACCAGATAAAAGAGTATTGGGTTATGCAAGAATATGTCAGCCATTATAAACCAAATTAATAAATCCATTAGTTTGGATTTTATTTTAATTGAAATAGAAAGGCACCAAAGCTGTGAAGTATATGACTTACATTTTGGAAAAGTTACTTTGGTTTCTATATTGTCAGGAAAAATTAGAGTAGTCAGTAAACTTTCACAAAAATATAGTCAAGAGGTAATAGCACGCACAAAAACCCAAGAAAATACATACTGTCTTTCATATACAAGCACATGAACACACACACACACACACACACGCACACACACACCATCTTGTTTCAAAATGATTTATTTGGGGCGCCTGGGTGGCTCAGTGGGTTAAAGCCTCTGCTTTCGGCTCGGGTCATGGTCCCAGGGTCCTGGGATCGAGCCCCGCATTGGGCTCTCTGCTCAGTGGGGGGCCTGCTTCCTCCTCTCTCTCTGCCTGACTCTCTGCCTACTTGTGATCTGTCAAATAAATAAAATCTTTAAAAAATGATTTATGGGACTTAAAATAATTTAAAAGTAGTATGTATAACTGAATATTATTCATATTCTCACAAATATATTTAATTACTTACAAGGTATTTGGTGTTATAAGACATTTGGGGGATTATTATGGTAATAATGGAGATTACAGAGAATAGTATTATGTTTTAAACCTATAATATTAATGTTATATAATTTTATGAAATTAAATATATATCTTCTTGGTCATATTCCCTCATTAAAATCATATTAGTATTTTCCTAGAAATGTGTACAAGATAATTATCATAAATATATTGTAATAATTATTGTTTTATATAGTTGGAGAAACATTTGGTTCTAGAAATCACTTACCAGAAAATTAAAACCAAACAGATTTTTTAGGAATTTTCTTTCCAAGGAATATTGGCAAGCCTATTAAATGAAAGTCACCAGCGTGCTTTCCATTTTATATTCCATTTGCAGTTTTCTATTTTATGTATTCCACAAAATAAATGGTGACTATTAGATGCATGCTGTAATATATCAGAAGAGGAAGAAGAAGTAACCTGACTCATCCCTAACAATTTAATTTCATTTTTTTTTTTTTCCTCCGAAAGATAGGTTATTCATTGTTTTGTAGTTTATGGCTGTTTTACAACATCATGGACTTCTAACTTGGAATCTTTCAATTTTGTATGGTTATTTTGAGAGGAAATAATATATAAATTATGTTTAGGTGGTAAATCAGAGTAGCTTCAAATTCCAAAAATAATGGCAAATTGACACTTAGTCACCTGTTTTCTATTCTAATTGGTTTTAACAATCCCCTTATTTTATATCCTTTTGTTAACATTTCTTCTTGTTTAAAGTAATTCCTATTATCTTATTCTACAACAGCATATATGTATTTACTATAATTACAATGTGATACGTGAATAGAGTGAAGTAAAGAAATGGAGAAAAATTAGTTTAAGTCTTTCTGCAGAAGCAGAATTTTTATTTGACTTAGTTAGGACTATAACCCAACTTTCTTTATTTATTCTCTCTTCAGTTTGTATTCCTTAAACCAGCCTATGGGTTTGAGGTATTTAGAAAAAGAGAAACAATAAATTAAATATATTTCAATACAATTTAAATAAAAATTTCCAATCACATAAAGATGACTTGAATATTTCTAATTAAAAACATAATATAACTAAAATGCAAAATATTAACAAATAACATTTAATAATAATATTAACAAAATGATCTTCGCAATCAGTTTCTCCTGTTTACTGAGACACAAATATAATCTTGAGAATGAATGACAAGTTGTTTTTCCTGTGTCCTCCAACCATGAATCTGTCATGTTTATTCCTGTTCAAAGAGGGTGACAGCAGATGAGAAGAAACTGAATGGCCTTTTAGAAAAATACAACACACATGACAGATGCCATATGGCTTTCCCCCCCATAACTCTGTTGAATACATTTAGAAAAGAATTTCAAAAAAGGGACTAAAGTGAAAAATTATTTTAGAAATGACTTGTATTTCAAAACAAAAAATACAACAATTGTCAGTTAGCATTTAGTAATGTGATATAATCCGGAGCAGTAATTATAAACTAGCTATAAGGTAATGATATGTGGAGTTGAATAATACAACATTGTATTAAAAAATTAAATGTGTTAAAAAGTAAAGAGATAGGCATAATGAACAATATGCTCATTACCCAAATTAAATGTTTTTCAACTATAGAAAATCATGTGCTTGCTCATCTTTTCCTAAATCTGAATTATTTTGAGGGAAGTCCAAGAAATTACACTTTTATATTATCGCTATAAAATATTAATATCATTTTTAAAGTGTAATAAGGTGTAAATTATCATAAAAATGCACAAAACATATTTAATATCATTTAATATGCCATCAAACAGAAGAAGAGGGAAGAGTTTCAATTCAGTTTATAGAGCTGGTATTAGTCTGAAACTAGAACCAGAATAAAACAGTAAGTAAAAATTATAGCCCAATATTCTTCATGAATACGGAAAAAAAAATCCTTAACAAAATGTACAAAAATATATAATTACAATAAACCCATAAACACATATATAATAGGAACTGTTTTATGTTTTCCTTTTGAATATATATATGTATATGTGTGTGTATATATATATATATACACACACACACATATTTTTATTTTAAAAAATGGTGAGTCCATTCTGCTCTCACCAGGTTTTTTCAGTAAATTGGTTGTAGGTCTAGCCAGTAAAATGAAGCAAGCAAAGGGAATAAAATGAATATATATCCAAAAGGAAAAAAAATAAAACTGTTCCTATTATCATATAACATGTTTTTCTATTTTGGAAATCCTAAAGAGTCTAACAATAAATAAAATAAAATTCTACAACTAATAAGTTAGTTTAGGAAGGTCACAGAACACAAGATAAACACATACAAATCAATTACATTCTATAGGCTAAAAATGAGCTTATAAATACCGAAACATGAAATACAATACAAATGGCTTCCCCAAAATTAAATATTTAGGTACGAACATAGATTATATATAAACTCTATACGTAGATTATTACAAAACTCTAAAGAGATCAAAGATCTAAGTAAAAAAGAGATACCCCATGTTCATAAATTTGAAGATGCAATATTAAGAGGTCGGTTTCCCCAACATGCTCCCTAAAATTCTATGAAATCCTATTCAAAATTCCACAAAATGTATTAATAGATCCTGAAAACCTAAATCTAAAATTATTCTGGAAATGTAAAAGATCTAGAAGAGCCAACACAACAGTGAAGAAGAATAAAGTTGGAGGACTCACATTTCAAAATGTATTATATAGTTACAGAAATCAAGACAGCTTCATAGTGAAAAAAGAGCCATCTAGATCAGTGGACCAGAACAGAAAGCCTATAAATAGACCCACACAAATATGGTCAATTGATCTTTGGCACAGCAAAAAAGGTAATTCAATGGAGAAAAGATAATCTTTTCAACAAGATCCAGACTTACTGTAACTCAGTATGAAGATACTGTCCTAGGTGTATGTCCTAGTAGGATGCACCTACTAGTATTTTATGTTTGAGATATTAGCAATTACTGATAACCATTACTTAGATTTATCATTTCATTGATAATGAAAAAAATACCAATGGTTTATTCTGTTATTCTTTATCTATTAGCTAGGTTCTACTTTAACAGATACTTTTCCTTATTAATAGGTTGATGAAATTCCTAGATGAATTTAAAGATAGATACTGGATTCTTTTTCTTTGTAGCCCATTTTGAAAATATTGATTTGGATGCTTACCATCATCTAGAGATGAAAATGGGGTGTTTGTTTCTTTTTAAAAATAAATTATGCCCTCATGGATTTTACATACTAAATCAATTTGTTAAGTACATAATAGTTTTTAATAGCACCCTTAGTTTTCTAATTACAGAATATTCCAAGGCTTATCTTGGATATTTTCAACTCCAGTCTTAAGATCAACTAATTCACAAATAAGACTTTGTTATTTTATGGGAAATTATACCAGCATTCAAGATAGATGTACCCCTCAAGACAAGGTTAGTTTTCTGGTAATAAAAGAAAAAAAGAGCAAAAAAACTACTACTAAAGATCAATTTTCATGAATTTACAATGACACTTCGAATTCCAATTTAATTCTACAGGATTTTCCTCCTTAAACTTATATATCTTTTTTCTTTCTCCCATGCCAAAATCTAAGATCCCAACTACAATAACATATTTATTCATTGATCTCAAAATACATTATATTTACACATATATTACAATTACATCATTATATTACAAATGATGGCACAATAAATAGACTTGCATACTTCTATTTTTGTAACTTTGAAGTAAATTTCCATGAGTGAGATTTCCAGATCAAAATCAAAGACTAAGGGTATCTTCTATACTAGCCAGTTCACTGCACATGCACACACACAGACACACACACACATGCCAGGTTGTACAGATTAAATATACATAATTTTGTTCATCATACCTCAGTAATGCCGGGCTAAAAAAGAACTAAGTAGTTGGAAAAAAGTAGAATATGTTAGTAGCCTTTCCATATAATGTGAATACCTTAAATAATACACAAAATTTGACAACTGGCCAGTTATTAAAGGTTATTGTTGTATAGGATATGAAACCATATTAATTTTAGAGTCTGTTAAATTGTAACCTATCAGTATATCTTGCACTGTGAATGGATCTTTAACCTATGTTATTATCCAGCATCATGCATTGGTCATTTGGAAAATATCACTTCACTGAGTTATACAAAGCTTTCATACACTAACATAATTGTTATTCAATATAAATAATCATATTTGTTAAATAAAAAAAAAAAAAAAAAAAAAATCAATGATAATCTCATTTTAAGGCAATTTAAGAATTGGTAAGCTTCCAAGTACTCAGTGCCATTTATGTTTTCCAAAATTTTAATTTTCACTTTAACGCTCAAATTTTATTACTGGCAACAAATAGTGCCGATTATATTCCTGCAAATGATGCACTTCAGTCATTTTCTAGAAAATACATGCCAAAATCCAAATATGAATAAGCATACATTATCATTCACTTTAGTAAAAATGGTGTTCTATGTAAAATTGAACAAACAAAAACTAATTCAGCTCACAGCTCAATTACACAAGAGTTTTCCCTCAAACAAAAAAAAAAAAAGTGATTTATGTGTTCTTACCATTTTCTCTCAGAAATTATTAAAAATAACTTTACTCTGATTTGACATTAAGGAAGATTATATTTTTATTCTAATAGAAAAAAAGAAAAGCAGAAAACTCTGGATTTAGACCTTCTTTAGTATGAATCTCTTATTTCTCAGAAAACAAAGTTTGGATTCACCAAATGTATTTATTTATAAATGTATACATTTACTCTTTCAACATGAAGTTCCTTATATTTACTCTAATTTCACTTATATGACATAATGTTCAGTCAAAAGAACCAATTAAGGTAGGACAAGAGGATTTTCGAAAACTATAGGAAAATTGCCTCTTATTGTTAATCACAACTGATGAGTTACCATTA
This sequence comes from Mustela nigripes, assembly GCF_022355385.1. NCBI lineage: Eukaryota > Metazoa > Chordata > Mammalia > Carnivora > Mustelidae > Mustela > Mustela nigripes. The sequence continues at coordinate 90,859,304 of NC_081569.1, forward strand.
TCTGTAAGTAATCTATTTTGACTGAATACTACCATTTTTGTTAATTATTCATATGAACAATGGGGAAATATTTTCTAATAGGCCATGTTAAAAAGAAAATAAAACATGCACACACACGTACACACACTTTTAAACAGGATTAATTCATCAAAAGTTTGAATTTTCTAAGTTAAATTAGCATGTGTTCTTGCAGGTAATTACCACATGCTTGACTAAGTTATAACTGTGAAGTCACCATCGATTTCTAAAAGCCAGTAATTACAGAGTGTGACCAAACCTCTTAGCTCATATTTTGTTACAGATGAATGTAGGACTGTATGAACCTAATTGAGGATGTATGAACCTAATTGAGAAAAAATGATTTGCCAAGGTCACAGAATATTTTATTTATTTTTGTCAGCACAGTAGGTCAGCGTATTGTTCAGAATTTCTTGCTATTTTAATATTTTACTACAAATTGACTCTAAGCTATTTAAATTGTTTGTAAATGTTTAGCTAATGAAGCAATTTTAAAAATTCCCATGAGACAGAACAGAAAGAAATTTTTCTTGTCATTTCAGCACAATGTGGTTTTCATTATTTTATTATGAACTAAGAATTTTATTCACTTCTATTTTTCTCATTTAGTTTCAATAAGACAAATTTTGAAATTATGTTAAGTTTTCATCTTTAGGAAATGTATTTTGTCACTGAAAGTATATATAAACATTCAAAATCAATTTTCTCTAATAGGTAATTTAATATTTTTTATTTTATAAACATATATTTTTATCCCCAGGGGTACAGGTCCGTGAATCACCAGGTTTACACACTTCACAGCACTCACCAAAGCACATACCCTCCCCAATGTCCATAATCCCACCCCATTCTCCCAAACCCCCTCCCCCCAGCAACCCTCAGTTTGTTTTGTGAGATTAAGAGTCACTTATGGTTTGTCTCCCTCCCAATCCCATCTTCTTTCATTTATTCTTCTCGTACCCACTTAAGCCCCCATGTTGCATCACCACTTCCTCATATCAGGGAGATCATATGATAGTTGTCTTTCTCCGCTTGACTTATTTCGCTAAGCATGATACGCTCTAGTTCCATCCATGTTGTCGCAAATGGCAAGATTTCATTTCTTTTGATGGCTGCATAGTATTCCATTGTGTATATATACCACATCTTCTTGATCCATTCATCTGTTGATGGACATCTAGGTTCTTTCCATAGTTTGGCTATTGTGGACATTGCTGCTATAAACATTCGAGTACACGTGCCCCTTTGGATCACTACGTTTGTATCTTTAGGGTAAATACCCAATAGTGCAATTGCTGGGTCATAGGTAATTTAAAAAAACAAAAAACAGACAAAAAAAAAAAACAGACAAAAAAACAGCAACTAACCTCATCCTTCCCCATGATGAAATCTCTTCAGGTATCATTTTGGGGTTACAAATGGTAAAATTTTTTTAAATAATGTATTGCTGACATCAGGGTCAAATTAGGGATTGTAGTCAATCTTTTTCAGTATGACAATTTTGAGAATCAATTTCAGTTAATTTTGTTTTCAGATTACTATCTCAACATTAATCAAATTGTTTTCCCACATTAGAAAATACATAGAATGCAATATGAAATTAATGTATCACATTACATATTTCCAGTAATAGACTAAATAATTTATTTTCTTTTCATTGTGCGCAATAACTGACTTTTTTGCTCAAATGTATTTCTTTTTCTCACACTACATGGATTTTCATAACCACTATTATAATCTATTTATTGGAAAGGATGAAGTGTGATGTTGAAGAAAATAATTGTAGAATATAAATTAAAATCTATTAAAGACAAAAATGATACATGATTTTATATGTATCCTGATTTGTACAAAGCTTTCTAGAACATGGAATCTTACCTGAATTGGCTCTCTCTTTATCTTTTCATAATTTTGAAATAATTTGTCAAAATTTCTAAGTTATATAATATGGAGATCAAATGCTTTTTCTGGATCTATTGACAGTATCATATAGTTCTTATCTTTTATTTTATTAAAATGGTGTATCATGTTGGCTGATTTGTGGATATTGAACCACCCCTGCAGCTCAGGAATAGATCCCACTTGATCATGGTGAATGCTTCTTTTAATATACTGTTGGATTTGATTTGCTAGTATTTTATCAAGAATTTCTGCGGGGCGCCTGGGTGGCTCAGTGGATTAAGCCGCTGCCTTCGGCTCAGGTCATGATCTCAGGATCCTGGGATCGAGTCCCGCATCGGGCTCTCTGCTCAGCAGGGAGCCTGCTTCCCTCTCTCTCTCTCTGCCTGCCTCTCTGCCTACTTGTGATTTCTCTCTGTCAAATAAATAAATCTTTAAAAAAAAAAAAAAAAAAAAGAATTTCTGCATCCATGTTCATCAGGGATATTTCCTGTAGCTTTCTTTTTTAGTGGGGTTTTTGTTTGGTTATGGAATCAAGGTAATGCTGGCTTCATGGATGAGTTTGGAAGTTTTCCATCAAATTAGCTATTCTCATTTAAAGTTGCTGCCTAGCCACATACATGCTTCTGGAATCCAACAGGATACTTATCTCTTCCCTAGTGATCTAGTTATAAATAACTCTACTTACCATAGATTCAAATTAAAGATGGCATAAATTAAGATGAAAAAAGGGGTTTGGAAAACCTTTTTTGCTTGTTTTGTGAGTGGTAACTTCAGAGTTGGACCCGTTCCATAGCAATTTCATTAAAATCTCATGTCACAGTAAGGAAATATTTCTAGTTCAAGAATACTGTAGTTTTTGTATAACTACTAAAATTGCTTATTTTGATATGTTTATTTTATATGGTCCTTAATTTATTTGGAGAGCCAGGGTTTATGTGTATGTGTGTGTACATACATGTAAACATATTTATATGCAACTTACGTATTATACACTATGTATACTTACATTATTATATATTGTATCACATTATATATAACATAATATATAATGTCTTATATAGATGATATGTGTTTTATATATACACACACACACATATACACACACCCCCACACAAAAATGTTAACCACTTTTATGGGATAATTCTAAAATATTTGCAAATCATTTTGTACTTTTCACAAACTGAAAAGTATTGGTATGAAAAATGTATTGCTACTTTTTTTGTAAAATTCTTCTTTGCAATGAGATAATTGTCATACTAGCAAGCACTCAAAAATACTGTTTTTCTTAATTGTCTAATTTCCAAGTTCATATAAAATCATTTGGGTAATATTCCAAATAGGAGTTTTATAAAATTCAACTAAATCTTATAACTTTCATAAAAATTTATCTTTTCTTTTACTTAGATCAGCCAGCCTATGTGGTGGATTAAAAAAAAAAAAAAAGTAGAAACAACATGTAAACAACAAAATACTTGAATGTAATATATAAATTCTCTAACTTGATTAACCTACAGCAATACAGGAACAGATATTTTGAAGAGTCCAAAGAGATGCTTACTGGAAAATTATATTATCATTATTAATATCTCATTATTACTATTACAAAATTTTAGAAATGTTCAACATAATACTCTTTAAATTGGTTTAGAAATTTACTTGGACACCAACAACAGCTAGAATCTGATGAGAATACAAATATATACAAACATCCAGGGAGCATAATATTTATAGCACAGAAGTTTTTACTTAAAAATGAACTCTTCTGATTTCACTAGAATCAGAACCCCTCAGGAACTTCACTTTATAATGATATATGGGGCCAAGCCACACTGTATTCTATAAATCTCCATTTTTACCACATGATCCTTAGATAGGATCATGTACAATTTTTGTGGATTTTCATCATGATCATATGAAAATGATTTGATTAGATGTCCTGGAAAAGTTTTTCATCATTTATGTTGCTGTATCAAGTTCAATTTCCTATCCAATCTCTAGAAGGACTCCAGAATATCATTTAATGTGAAAATGCTTATTCAATGAACTTTATATATGGCTACAAATAATACTGTTTATATGTATTGTATATTTATATAAAATATAGTACTTGTTCACTAAAGTTTAAATATATATAGTTTTGTAAATTCTTTGCTCTGGATTTTAGTTATTTAATAAGAATATGTATTTCTTTTTAAAAAGATTAATTTATTTATTTTAAGGAGAGGGAGAGTGCACACAAGCAGAAGGAGGGGCACAGGGAGAGGGAGAGAGAGTGAGAAGCAGACTCCCCACTGAACACAGGGCCTTACATGGGGCTTAATCTCAGAACGCTGAAATCACGACCTGAACCAAAAGCAAGAGACAGAACCTTAACCAACTGAGACACCCAGGCATCCTCTCTTTATTTTTTTTAAGATTTATTTATTTATTTGACACAAAGATAAAGAGAGAGAGTTGGGTGAGGGAAGGAGCAGAGGGAAAGAATCTCAAGCAGACTCCCCAGTGAGTGGGGCTCAATCTCAGAGCCCCGATTATGACCTGACACAAAATCAATTCCTACAGTTAACTGAGCCACAACAGACACCCCAGGAATTTATAGTTCTTGAAGAATAATGATTTGGACACAACAAAGAATACAAAATTTGGGTTTATTTATAGAAGACATTTAGGATATATTTAAAATATTTATTGGTGGGGTGCCTGGCTGGCTTAGTGGATCAAAGCCTCTGCCTTCGGCTCAGGTCATGATCCCAGGGTCCTGGGATTGAGCCCTGCATTGGGCTCTCTGCTCAGCAGGGAGCCTGCTTCTCCTTCCCTATCTGCCTGTCTCTGCCTACTTGTGATCTCTGTATGTCAAATAAATAAATAAAATCTTTAAAAAAATAAAACATTTATTGGTAAGGTTTTCAAAAATAATTTAAATTACCCATGTGAATATAGCATATATGGCTAGATATAATATATACTCTGTGTAGCTACATACATGTACATACATATATACAGATTTCATATATAGTATATATAGCTATATATGCTATATAGTATTTTACATACATTAATAATAATGCAACATAAAACAAAGTATTGATTCAAACAGTAAATCAAGTAAGCATTGGTAATGTCATCAAATAGTCACTAAGTGAAAGCTTACCTACTAAGATAAAGACACACAAACCTATTTTAGGAATAATGCAACAAACAGTAACAACCATGAGTTGAGCACTCAAAATGTGTTTTTTGTAGGTTCACCAATCCCTTATAAATCATCTGAGTAGAGAAGGATTTGAAACAGTATCAAAAGCTTCATTTTCCCCCTTTTTAGGATTACAGTTTTTCTCCTATCCACAGCACTATCTGGCTAACCACAACAAAACCTAAATCATAAACATAACACAAATGGAAAAAAATTTCAACAGTCACTTAAAAATATTCAATTAATTATTATTAAACAGCAAAAAAATCTTTCAAAATATTTCAGCATTCTGAAGGTCAAAAATACAATAAACTAAATATTATATTATATGTGCTGGAAATATTTGTTTTCTTTCTTAAATCTTTGTGTGTAAGGTTTTCTTTTGATCTGCTTGCCTAGTACTTGCTGTATGGAATAAATTTAATGAGTATTTCATAGGCTCATTATGAGGAAAGTTGATTTTACACATTATTGAATTGGAAATCACTCATCTAAAGAGAAATCATCTGTGCATTAGCCAGCTTAACTTTATTTTATTACACTTGATATACATTAGGGAGTCATCATGGCTAGTACCATTAAACAGATGGCAGTGAATTTTTCTTCTATCCTCTATAATTCAGAAGGAGTGCCCTTTCTTATTCTACTTCAAAATTAAGTTTAACCTAAAGGGTAATTAAAAGATGACACCATGGTTTTCCTATTTTAATTAGAACATAACTTCACTGATGTCCATCATTTCACTTACTAATAAAAAGTCAAATAGATTATAAAATCTCAGTATCTAAATATAACCATGATAATAAGAACTGAAAAAGAAATTTAAAAAAACAAAATAACTAAATGAATTAAGCTTTGAATAATACCATACCTTTCCATCATAGAGCAATTTATGGTTCTTTTCAGCAGTAAGAGAAGTGAATACAGCATAAATAATGCTAAGGAGAAATCAATCCAACTTCCATCCATGATGGGAGGGCTAGAAAGTTAACTCAATGATTCATAATTATATGGTGAACCAGCACCCACCTTTCAGAACACACTGATCCTTTCAGAATACCTGACGTAAACTGTGTAGGCTGGAAGCTTCAAGATAGATAGGTAAGAGAGATTCCCCTGTAAGGTGAACAGTACTTTACTGAATATAAACTGTTCCTATGTAAAGTATTGATTGAGTTTGGGCAAGAAAACTGAGCAAGATTGTCTCTGACGCACATGGAGCCCCATCTAATCTGAAGGACGAGGATGAGAGAAGAGAAAGGAGAGACAGCCTTCCAAGGTATTTCATACCTTGGGATTTCATAAGGGGCACTATCTAGGACAAATACAAGTGGGTTTGGGAAACAAGGTAGTAAGACAAAGAGACATCAACCAAAGATGACTAAGTTCAAGGTGTGTCTCTATGTAATAAAAGTTCCCTAAGAACTTGAAGTCTAGTTGTCATCCCATAAACCAGAGAGATATATTCCAGACTTCATAGCAGTTTGAATGTAGTATACAGAAACTTGGATATAAAGTATGAAGAGTTTTGTAGAAACTCACTGAAAAAACTTATATCCTTGCTTAAAGGGAAATGATGACCCTCTTACAATTTTTAATGCTGAGTTGAATGCAACATGAACTGAATATAAAGCTCCAATAAAACCCAAATTCACTACAGACAAGATTGGCTCACCAGGTTCCTTTCCTATATAAACATCTTGACATATATAGGTATGTGCCCCTTTCTGGAAACAACTAAATTTAATGAATTCTAGATTGTTCTTTTACATGTGCTATCTGGCATATGTTCAAAAGCAGTAAGAAATTTGAAAAAGCAGGAAAATGTTACACTCAAAGAAGGGGACAAAAAAGAGTCAACAGAAATAGACAAAGGTGGCCAAATTATTGGAACAATTGAGCAAAAGCTTTAACATTAGCATAAACATATTAAATAATCCAAAAGGAAAGATTAAAAATATATGTGTGAATAGATGGGTGATTTCCACAGATAAGTGAAAATATAAACAAGTACTAATGATAGACACCAGATCCAAAAAATATCACTGCATGGAACTTTATATGAGGTACAAAACTAATTCACAGTGTTAGAAGTAAAAAATGTTTACCTAAATCAGGTATAGGGATTAAGTGAAAAAGAATAAGAGAGAATTTTCTGGAGTAAAGAAAATATTGCTTTATTTTATGTGTCTGCTACATGCATAGCTACTATCTGGCTTCTGCAGAAAAGAAATTTTTAATTTTAATGAAGTCCAGCTTATCAGTTATTTCTTTCATGGATTGTGCCTTTGGTGCTATATCTAAAAAGTCATTACTATACTTACCTCATCTAGATTTTCTCCTATATTCTACTTATAGTCTTGTATTTTTCATTTAGATCTAGGATTTATTTAATTTCAATAAAACATAAAGGCTATGTCCAGACTGAATTTTTGTCCATGGATACTGAGTTGTCCCATCATTTTTTGTTGAAAGACTGTCTTTCTTCCATTGTATTCTCTTTGCTCTTTTGTCAAAAATCAGCTTAAATATATCTGTGTGGGTCTATTTCTGGGTTCTCTATTATTTTCCATTGATTTGTCTTTTATTTCACTGATCCTACACTGTCTTGATTTCTCATGCTGAACAGTCTTTTTTTTTTTTTTTTTTTTTTTTTAGATTAAGCATTTTTTTTTTTTTTTGAGAGTGTGGGGAGGAGCAGAGGAAGAGGGAAAGAGAATCCTCAAGCAGTTCCCCAATGAGCACAGAGCCTGACATAGGGCTTGATCCCAGAACCTGGCATGATCACCTGAGCCCAAACCAAGAGTTGGCCACTTAACCAACTGAGCCACCCAGGTGTTCCTGAACAGTAAGTCTTAAAGTTGGAAAACATCATTCCTCCAACTTTGTTCTCTCCAGTATTGTGCTGGCTGTTCTGAATCCTTTGCCTTTCCATATAAAGTTTAGACTCACTTTGTTATATCCACATGATAATTTTCTGGTATCTTTATTGTGTTTCTGTTTTACCAATAGACCAATTTGGGAAGAACTGGTATTGTGTTCTATTCTAACACACATTTATAATTATTTAAATTTTACTGTTTATTTATGTTTAGTATTTATGTTTAGTATTTGTTTAGTGTATTATAGTATTATGTTTAGTATTTATGTTTAGTGTTATTTTTGTTTTAACAGTTATTTCTAGTTAATCTGGATCTTGATATTCTATCAGAATAAGAAATAAAATACATACTACTTTCAACCTCCTCTTCCTCACCAGACCAGCACCATGAAAACATGTTAGGTGAAAAAAACAGAAACTATTATTAAAATTTGTGTTAATATCATTTATTTGCCCAATTTAGACAAAATGAGTTCTAGTATTTCCTTTCCATCATCACTCAATTGGCCATATCCTTCTGTATCTTGGAAGAAATATTCCTTATACTGAAATATATTCAATGATCATATTTTAACAGAGTATCTATGATTACTTAATTTTGCCTATTCTTTTAACTTAAATTAAAAATCATTTCTTCTCAAAACACTACAAATAGAGCTTCCTTATTTTCTAATACAAACATAGATGCTTCTCTCAATTGGGCAATTATTGCTTTAAAAGTGGGGACTTTAAAAATGCAAAGAACAGATTACAAAATGGTTATTCCTGAAAAACTACCGAATTTGTAGTATGACTAGAGGGGATCTATGCTGCTCCTGTCTAGTAATACTCTTATGTCCCAAGCCAGCTTGGTCATTATGCAAGTCAATATACTAAGGCAAATCTGCCCATAAAAACAGAAAGAAAGCTGCTTGAGGGAGCCGGCTTGATTTGGACAAGGGACAAAACACTTGGAATAGGAACAGGAGTCTGTAGTAGCTCACTTAACCTGAGATTGTGGTCTTGGTAGAGCAGTGGTAAAACAGAAAACTAGCCAGATATATAACAGGATACTAGAAATGAAAAAGTTGTTGAAAGTGGTTGGTAACTATCTATCTTTGATTGATTAAAAAGCTACATACACATACAGAGGAAACTACTGGATAGGACCCATGCTCTCACACAATCACAGGGGATAGGAAGGTTTCATGTAGCAACAGGAAAGGCATGAAATGGACAACATTCTTCACACATTTCTCACTCACTTAGAAGCTATATGAATGAACAGGGAAGGCTTGAGAGGATTCAGTGAAATATAAAATTCATAGCAGAATCAAAAACTGCCTGAAATTTGAATGCAAAACCTGATCTAATTGGAATAAGGTGGAAATTTTACTGGCCAGAGGGGTTTAATCACAGCCTTTGACCAGTGACTGACACCTAAGCTTTGTAGACACAGGATGATGTGTAGAAATGTCAAAATTTAAAAATAATAATAAAATATTCATTCCAGAACTAGAAGCCAGTATCTCCCACTCTCCTTCACTCATTTTTCCCATCCATTCCCATCCGCACACACTCTGGCAACTATGACAGATGGTAATTACACTTGAAGTGAGCACAGCTTTTTTGAATTATTATGTTGTACACCTGAAACTAATGTAGCATTGTGTGTCAACTATTTTCAAATAAAGGAAAGAAATAAAGAAACAGGAAATTAAAAAATAAGATAAAATAGTGAAATTCAACTAAGCAGATATATCATTACCCATAGGAAGATAAACTTCATAGATTAAAGGCAGAAAAAAAAAGATCTGTTTCCCAGAGTTCAGGCACAGGGAAGGATACTACCAAATTATAAATCTGGGCACTGATGGAAATGTTCTATATCTATATTATTATTGTGGGAATAGTTCTATGACTGTATACATTTGTCAATATCATCAAATTGCATACCTAAGATTGGTCAAACTAATTGTACGTAAATTCTTAAAACTATAATTTATTGTGATGAAATTCATTTCATCAAGTAATGATGAATATCATTTCATCAACTAATGATGAACTTCACTTCATTTCAATAATTAATAAGTATTAATATTAATAAGTATTTATACTTTTAAAAACTAATCAAAGTGATTTAAAAATATTTGCTACTGCTCATATTGTGATGATGTTAATCACAATAAGTAATGTTGGGGGTGTCAGGAAAAGTTGTATTTGTAAAATAAAATGTAGGTTCCTCATAAAAAATTTTTTAAAAAAATTCTTAACTTAGGGGCGCCTGGGTGGCTCAGTGGGTTAAGCTGCTGCCTTCAGCTCAGGTCATGATCTCAGGGTCCTGGGATCGAGTCCCACGTCAGGCTCTCTGCTCAGCAGGAAGCCTGCTTCCTCCTCTCTTTCTCTCTCTGCCTGCCTCTCTGCCTACTTGTGATCTCTGTCTGTCAAATAAATAAATAAAATCTTTAAAAAAAAAATTCTTAACTTACATAAAAAATCCTTTAATTTATTAACTTGTTTTCCAAACATGAATACAGTTTCTTAGTTAGAAACACACAATACTAATCATCTGGATATTGTTTGGAGAAGATTAACTTAATGAATAATGATCACTGAATATCAATTTTATCAATAGTGGTACAAATTTTGAATGAAAACTCTGATAAAATTATGTTTTTGTTATTGTGTTTCATTTTTCTTTTCCTTTCTTTTTCGCTGTATTTATTTGTACTGAAAAAATATTTGTAATCACCATAATGTATCCTAAGTATGACAGGATAAGAAATAATCTTATATTAGGACAAGAGACATTTATATTAAAATTTATATAGGTGAATCACTTCCTAGATTGATATTTGAATGAGTAATTCAAATCCCTTGCTTGAACTTGTTGTAAAAAAAGGTAGATACCCATCCATCTTGCAGCTCATTTTAAATTAAACATATCTCATGATAGTATATTGTATTCTAGAGTCTTCTTCTAGGATACTGAATATGACAGATGCTTATACTTTATTAAATAATGATGATAAACAGATCTAAATATATTTACTACTAGAAATTCATCATAACTGGAGTTCTGAATGCATTTGTTGCCTTAAATAAAGTTATTTATTTATCCATTTGCATCTCTTGATGCCCATTTTAATTTCTTCTTATTTTTTTATTTTTCAGTAATTTTGTTCTGACAAACCATTAATTTTCCATGAACATATCATGAAATCTCTGCTCTTTCATTTACTTGGTTCAGAAGCTGCAACCCACATTGTTTGCACCATCAGCCTAGTCATATGTACTGAGATACTGCCCTTATATTGATTTAGCATAGTTGAGATAGATCTGTTTTCAACAGTTAACTTCTAAAATGTCAATTTCTGTTAATATGAAATTTATGTATCTCTCCATATTAATGTAAATATGCTTATGAAATAGTGCCAAAAACCACTATTAAGCGAATTCTGAATTCAATGAATTTTAAGTTGCATTAAGCAAGTACACTTCAACAATTCTAAAAAAACTTAACATGTAGAAAGTAATATGCCTGAGCTTGACCAAGATTGAGAATACAGCAATTCTTCTAAACATACAAAACATAGGAGAAAAACAATGTGAAAATATCAATCAGTTTTAAAAATAGATATCTGATCTACTTAATAAAGGTATTTGATAAAATATATATTAGATAGAATACCTTACCCTAATAAATGACATTGTAAAAACAAATCATTAATTTTTTAAAAGTCTTCAGTGATTATGTGACTTTACACATTTATTATATATGTGCAAATGCTTCAAATATACCATAGAACTTCTAAACATAAATTCTGTTTTACACACAAAATATTCTTGCACATATACTCTTTTCCAATACAGTCCAAAGAACTATTATATTTAAATGATAAAATTATTTAAAAATGGTATAATTACCAAGGAAATGAATTATATGTATATGCATGTTTGTTTCTGAGATATTGATAAATGTCTATTAAGTAGTTGTATATAGGTATCTGCAGTTTAAAAGAGAATTTAGTAGGTGGCTATAAAGATGTAAAAGTCAAGAGCAAATATATAGTATTAAAGTCACTGGTATAGAAAAAATATCTAAGGAGGGAATGTGTAGTATGAGAATAATGAAAAAGATCTAAGCTTGAATAATATGAGTATTTTAAGAAAGACACTAAGGAAGAATAGAATAATAGAAAAAATAGAAACTGTAATAAATAATCAGAAGTAAGAAGATATTCACCATATCATGAATTCTAAGAGTAAGAGTATTTTAAAGGAGATAAAGGACGTGTATTTAAAATAGAGAGCTGCTAGTCAGAAAATTCCCCATCTGCTAACTTCCTACTGAAATAGCACACAGAGGTAGGTGTTAAATTCAACAGCAAAAAAACCAGGAATGGAGACCATAGGGGAAAATTAAATTAACAAAAGGACAAATGGACTGAACCAAAAGAAAATAGGGCCACCCAGGAAGATATTAGAAGATTTCTAATAATCCTCCCTATAGAATATAGTTGGAAGATAACTGTTTTCCAGGTATAAATTCCAAAGTAGCAACTTGTTATTGACATTGAATTTATTTTAATTACTAATTTGGATTATTTTAATGTACTATATTATGGTTATCAAATCATACTGCAGATTGTAGTATGATTCAGTAGGATAAGGAATGGCCAGAGGAGGGAGATAACTAACAAATAAGTCTTAGATTATAAACCATAAAAAAGTTGCAAAAAGGGATAAAGCTAAAAAAAAAATTCCTGAGGAAATTTAGGTTTTTTTTTTTTTTTTTAAAGATTGTATTTATTTATTTATTTATTTGATAGAGAGAGAGAGAGAGAGATCGGCCACAAGTGGGCAGAGAGGCAGGCAGAGAGAGAGGGGGAAGCAGGCCCCCAGCCGAGCAGAGAGCCCAAAGCAGGGCTTGATCTCAGGACCCTGAAATCATGACCCGAGCCAAAGACAGAGGCTTAACCCACTGAGCCACCCAGGCACCCCAAAATTTAGTTTTTTAATGATAATTTCAAAAAAGTGTAGAGTATAATTGATCTTTCTACTTTTTTAAAGTTTGAATATCCTTTCATGTAAAAAAAGAATGTGGAATCATTGGGACAGTTTTTTGTTGTTGTTTTATAAAGATTTTTATTTTTATTTATTTATTTATTTATTTTAAAGATTTTTATTTATTTGACAGGTCACAAGTAGGCAAAGAGGCAGGCAGAGAGAGAGAGGAGGAGGAGGCAGGCTCCCTGCGGAACAGAGAGCCCAATGTGAGGCTTGATCCCCAGAGCCTGGGGATCATGACCTGAGCCGAAGGCAGAGGCTTTAACCATTGAGCCACCCAGGTGCCCAGATTTTTATTTTTTATTTGACAGACAGAGAGCACAAGTAGGAAGAAAGGCAGGCACAGAGAGAGAAGGAAGCAGGCTCCCCGCTGAGCAGAGAGCCCGATGTGGGGCTCGATCCCAGAACCCTGGGATCATGACCTGAGCTGAAGGTAGAGGCCTTAACCCTCTGAGCAACCCAGGCGCCCCATTGGGACGTGTTTTGAATCAGATGAATGTCTATTATATGGAATCAAGGAAAACTTTTTAATTTGACACAGATATAAAACTGTCATTCAAAATAAGCACAGTAGAAATTAATGAAAAGTAATTAAAAATTAACCTAAAAGTTTTAGGATGGGTGCCAAAGCAATGATCCTTGAAGTAATACTTACATAAATATACCAATAAAGAATTAATTAGTGAATAAATGGCTTATATATTCATGCAATTCAGAACATTCTTTAGAGATTCAGTTTCAGAATAGTAGTCACCAATACATACTCTAGTCACACTGACAGACTCATTCCTACAGAGAAATCTGAGTTAATCTAAAACATTACAAATCCTGGGCCCAAACTTCAATATAAATGTACCCTATGTGGTACACTGGAATGTTACATTATAGTTACACAAGTTGATTATCACCAATTCTTACAAAGTGTTCTACACAGCGGCACATGGGTAGTTCAGATGGCTGAGCAACTGTCTGACTCTTGGTTTCAGCTCAGGTCATGAGGTCATTGTCCTGGGATTGAGACCCGAGTCTTGCTCTGGGTTCACTGTCAAGTCTGCTTCAGAGTGTCTTTCCTCTCTCTCCCACTCATTCTCATTCTCTCTTTCAAATAAATAAAATCTTTTTTTTTTAAAGAAAAAAACAAAAAAAACACAAAGTGTCCCACACATAATTTGACCCTCCTGAGCTCACTTCCTTGAAATTTTCTTGAGAACTGACTCCATGATTTTAATGTATCCAAATATTTATAGTACTATTAAGATGTTGCTTTCTCAGACTCCTCCAAAATCTTCCCTTCCATGGACATCTCTTTCATGGTCTTGTATTAAAAAACAAAAGAAACAAAACAAAACAAAACAAAGAAAACCAACCTGTACCTGATGAACTCAAGCATTTATTAAAACTTATTTTTAGGGACACCTGGGTGGCTCAGTTAGAAGCATCCGATTCTTGATTTTAGCTCAGGTCATGATCTCAGGGTGCTGAAATTGACCCTGTGTTGGGCTCTCTGCTGAACAGGGAGTCTGCTTAAAATTCTCTCCCTCTCTCTCTCTCACTCTCATAGCCCTTCCCTCCCCCATCTTCAATTCCCCCCCTTCACAGGCATACACTCTCTCAAATGAATGAATGAATGAATAAAATCTTAAATAAAAACTTATTTTCAAGATTAAGGCTGAAAAAACATGAGTTGTAATTCTGGAATATCTTCCAGTTCCTTCATAAAATAGCCTTAGATTTATGTGTTTGTATCACAGGTATTCTGTATCTGTTTTCCTGATTCATAAATGTCTTTGCCAAGACACTATCCTGGCATATTATTCAATAAATAGCTCAAGGAAAAACAAACAAACAAACAAACAGGATTTCTGGTTGCTTGGCCAGCATGTTAAGAAGCCTGGAAGTCACCTCTCTGTACTAACAACAAGTAAAACTCCAAATAAACTAAAAAAAATCAACAATTATTCTTGATTAATAAGAAAAGTAAGGTCAGTATCCCTAAAACTGAAGAGACTGACAAATGGATACAAAGTATCACAATTCACAGGAGCAGAAATCCATGAGCTGAAATATCCACAGAGAGCAGTGCCAGAAATGCAAATTAAAACAACGAGACACTACTACCACACACCTGTTAGAATGGCCAAAATCCAAAACACTGATAACTCTAAATGCAGGAAAGGATGCAGAACAAGGTTGATGGGGGATGGGTGGCCGATGGGCTAGACGGGTGATGGGTATTAAGGAGGGCGCTTGTTAGGATGAGCACAGGGTGCTGTATGTAAGTGATGAATTAGTGAATTCTACTCCTGAACCCCATATTCACTGTATGTTAACTAGTAAAATTTAAATTAAAAAAAGAACAGAAACTCTTATTCCATGTTAACATAAAAGAGAAATACATCCAAACATTAGTAAGGCAATGGATACATTCTATTCAGCAATTATTTAACAGTATAAGAAAGTCTGCACAGACATGATTGCACTTTTTAAAAGGAGAATGAGGATGGGGGAAGTACCAGGGCTCTCATTAGAGAGAAGTGAAAAATTACAAAGGTTTAGTCATTCTAAATGTGTTTAGGCCAGCTGTGTTTCCTAATGGGCATTTGCTGAAATTTACTCTCCTCTCAGAATGATAGGGAGACAGAGGTATCCTTCTCAATGATTACATTTCAAAGGAATGACCCTAAGGTCCTTAAGGAAGACACTTCTGATTTGGACAAGATATATATTCACAATTGTAAGCACTTTTAGTAAATTCTCAAAGAAAGAGTGGTCAGGCACCTAGCATCAGAAGTTAACTAAAACAGTACATTCTCCTGGCAGTGTTGAACTTTCTCAGGGTTTTTGTTTTTGTTTTTGTTTTAATTTTATTTATTTATCTGACAGAGACACAGTGAGAGAGGGAACACAAGCTGGGGAATTGGGAAAGGGAGAAGCAGGTTTCTTGCCTAGCAGGGAGCCTGATGAGGGACTGGATCCCAGGACTATGGGATCATGACCTGAGCCAAAGGCAGACGCTTAACCGACTGAGCCACCCAGATGCCCTTTCTTATGGATTGTAATAGGGGTTTGAGATCATCCCAGGAAAATATTATTATGCTGCTAGAAGCCATTCTAGAATTTAGTGCACTAAGCCTCTTAGTGCAGGGGCTCGGACAGTGTTATATGCCAACAGTTGTTTTCACTGGAGGAAATGAAAAATGGAACAAACACGCTGAAAGGTAGTCTGACAATTTCTCACAGACTAAACATTCTCTTAACCATTACTATCTAGCAATCATACTCTTTGGTATTTATTCAAAGGAGTCAAAAGATTAAGTTCACATAAAAGCTTATAGAGATCACTTCATTTATAATTCATTTATTTGGAATTCATAATTCTAAAACCTGAAAGTACCCAAGATGTTCTTCAGTAGGTGAATGGATTAATATACAAAGTACACCAGACAACAGAATATTATTCATTTCTTTAAAAAAAAAAAGCTGTATTAATCCATGAAAAAACACAGAATAAACTTAAATGCATGTTACCCTGTGAAAGAAGCTAGTTTGAAGAGGCTACAAACTATATAGTAACTATACAGAATTGTATCCTGGAAAAGGCAAAACTATAGATATAAAACAATCACAGGTAGGGAAGAGGGAGGGGGAGAATAGTCCAAGAACAGAAGATTTTTAGGGCAGTGAAACTATTCTGCCCTAATGATAATGATGTGTCAATGTACGTTTATCAATTATAACAAATGCTCTGCTTTGGTGGAGGATGCTGATAATGGGGAAGAGTATGCATGTGTGGCAACAGGGGAGGTACAGGAAGTCTCTTCACTTCCCTCTCAGTTTTGCTGTGAACTTACAGCCACCTAAAAACCAAATTCTGTTTTAAAAATGGAATGGAATCATGCTGACTGATGAACAAATTGAACCTCAAGAGTCTTCAGAAGTTTCACTTACAAAAAGAATCAACAATGATGATGATCTGGACAATACCTGATGGTTATTTTGTAGCAACAAAAGGAGTGACTGAGAATAAAATTGTCCCACTGAATTTAGGAAAAGAGTATTGTACTGTAGCCATGGTAACAAGTACTCACTAGAACATTTTGGGAAACTGTTCAATCAATCAATGACAACTTGGCTAGTGAATATGCTTTCATGAAACAATAAATTATTTTCTCCCTCTACCTTCTGAAAGTTAGCCAATTAAGAATGAACTCATTTTAATAAAGATATCTTCATGTGCCAATCAATATTAATTTCACCAGAAAAAAATAATTTTTATATACGATGGAAATCATTGATGCCCCTGAAAATCCACGAATCTTTGAACTTCATGTTTCTGAAAAAGCCAACATCCTATCATCACGTTACTCTGCTCAAAAAACCAAAAAACAAAAAACCCACGTCTAACCAGCATATTTCCCTTTACTATAATAAACAATTTCAGCTTTGTTTTTTGTTTTGTTTTGTTTTGTTTTGTTTTTTAGTCAATGGTGATATCATTTATGGACATTTTATTACAGTTAAAGTTTCAGTAAATTTTGAAACTTAATTCAAAAATGTCAGAAAAAATGTTAATGCCTCTAAGTATCTGATAAAAAGATAAACTGAATCTATTACTTATTATAGTAAAAAAGAAGATGCTCACAAGTCACAGTTTTGCTAAGCAGGTAGATTGCTGACATTACATAGGACCTTGATAAGTAAGGATCTCAATTACTGGCAGATATTCAAAATTTCAAGTGTTTAAACATCATAAATAGAAATGTAAATACTCAGGTGAGACTGTTGCTAATTGTTTGGCACTGAGATACATATTATTAGAGTTTATTTTAGATATGTTGAAAATTTAAAAATCTTGAAGAAACTGGTATAACGATGAATCATACAAAATAACTGGGGATTTAAAAATCCAAACAGGTAATGTCCATAGAAGAAATGGGAAAAAAATGTAAAAAATTAACTTCAATTAACTTTCCTAGATAAAGAGGATTAAGAATTTATTTATCTTGATGGGAATGGAGTAATGTAGAGAATTAATCAATATATTGTATACCTGAAAATACTATAACCCTGTATATTAATTATATTTGTTTTTAAAAAATCATTCATTTTCAATTATAATTTCTTTAAAAAATTTAACTTCCAAAATAGCATGGGGAGGGGGGAGGAGTCAAGATGACAGAGAAGTAGCAGGCTGAGACTACTTCAGGTAGCAGGAGATCAGCTAGATAGCTTATCTAAAGATTGCAAACACCTACAAATCCAACGGGAGATCAAAGAGAAGAACAGCAATTCTAGAAACAGAAAATCAACCACTTTCTGAAAGATAGGACTGCCAGAGAAGTGAATCCAAAGCAACGGGAAGATAGACCACAGAGGGTGGGGGGGAGAGAGGCCCCATCCTGGCAAGCGGCGGAGCAATGGAACACAAAATCAGGACTTTCAAAAGTCTGTTCCACTGAGGGATATCACTCCAGAGGCTAAACGGGGGTGAAGCCCATGCAGGGTCAGCGTGGCCCCAGGTCCCGCAGGTTCACAGAAGGATCAGGGGTGTCTGAGTGTGGCAGAGTTTACAGGTATTAGAACAGGGAAGCCGGCTACAGAGACAGAGCCGAAGAGTGAGCACTCAGCATGGGGTTACCTTGAACTGGTCGCAGGCTGGGTGTGCTTGGAGCGCGGCCAGAGGCCAGAGAGACAGGAGTAATAGGGCACTATTCTCTGAGGGCCTACTGAGGAGTGGGGCCCCGAGCTCTGGGCTTCTCTGGGCCGGAGACTGGGAGGCAGCCATTTTCATTCCCATCCTCCAGAACTCTACAGAAAGCACTCAGGGAACAAAAGCTCCTGAAAGCAAACACAAGCTGAGTACTCAGCACGGCCCTGGTAAGGGCTGTACAATTCCGCCTGGGGCAAAGACACTTGAGAATCACTACCACAAGCCCCTCCCCAGAAGATCAACAAGAAATCCAGCCAGGACCAAGTTCACCTACCAAAGAGTGCAGTTTCAATACCAAGGAGAGCAGCGGAATTCTAGAGGAGGAGAAAGCAAAGCACAGAAATCATTCTTTCTCCCCATGATTCTTTACTCTTGCAGTTAATTTGATTTTTTTTCTTTTTCAATTTTTATTTTCTGCTGTTTTTTTTAACTTTTAGCCTTTTCTTTTTTAACTTTTTTAAAACTAGTTTATCTAATATATATATATTTTTTACTTTTTTATATTTTTTCTTTATTATAATTACTTTTATTGTGTGAACCTCTTTTTATCCCCTTTCTCCCCACCACGATTTCGGATCTCTTCTCATTTGGTTAACATATTTTCCAGGGGTCTTTGCCACCCTTTTAGTATTTTACTTGCTCCTTCATATACTCTTATCTGGACAAAAAAACAAGGCGGAAAAATTCACCACAAAAATAAGAACAAGAGGCAGTACTGAAGGCTAGGGAACTAATCAATACAGACATTGGTAATATGTCAGATCTAGAGTTCAGAATGACGATTCTCAAGGTTCTAGCCGGGCTCGAAAAAGGCATGGAAGATATAAGAGAAACCCTCTTGGGAGATATAAAAGCCCTTTCTGGAGAAATAAAAGAACTAAAATCTAACCAAGTTGAAATAAAAAAAGCTATTAATGAGGTGCGATTAAAAAATGGAGGCTCTCACTGCTAGCAAAAACGAGGCAGAAGAAAGAATTAGCAATATAGAGGACCAAATGACAAAGAATAAAGAAGCTGAGCAAAAGAGAAACAGACAGCTACTGGACCACAAGGGGAGAATTCGAGAGATAAGTGACATCATAAAAAGAAACAACATTAGAATAATTGGGAATCCAGAAGAAGAAGAAAGAGAGAAGGGAGTAGAAGGTATATTGGAGAGAATTATTGGAGAGAATTTCCCTAATATGGCAAAGGGTACAAGCATCAAAATCCAGGAGGTCAGAGAACCCCCCTCAAAATCAGTAAGAATAGGTCCACACCCCGTCACCTAATAGTAAAATTTACTATTTTACTATTAGTGACAAAGAGAAAATTCTTAGTGACAAAGAGAAAATCCTGAAAGCGGCCCAGGAAAAGAAGTTTGTAACATACAATGGTAAGAATATTACATTGGCAGCAGACTTATCCACAGAGACCTGGCAGGCCAGAAAGAGCTGGCATGAAATTTTCAGAGCACTAAACGAGAAAAACATGCAGCCAAGAATAATATATCCAGCTAGGCTATCATCGAAAATACAAGGAAAGATAAAAAGCTTCCAGGACAAACATAAACTGAAAGAATTTGCAAACACCAAACCAGCTTTACAGGAAATATTGAAAGGGGTCCTCTAAGCAAAGAGAGAGCCTAAAAGTTGTAGATCAAAAAGGAACAAAGACAATATACAGAAATAGTCACCTTACAGGCAATACAATGGCACTAAATTCATATCTCTCCATAGTTACCCTGAATGTTAATGGGCTAAATGCTCCAATCAAATAAACAGGGTATCAGAATGAATTAAACAAACAAACAAACAAAACCCATCTGTATGTTGCCTACAAGAAACTCATTTTAGAACCGAAGACACCTCCAGATTTAAAGTGAGGGGTGGAAAAGAATTACCATGCTAATGGACATCAGAAGAAAGCAGGGGTGGTAATCCTTATATCAGATTAGATTTTAAACCCAAGACTATAATAAAAGATGAGGAAGGAAACTATATCATACTCAAAGGATCTGTCCAACAATAAGATCTAAGAATTTTAAATATCTATGCCCCTAATGTGGGAGAAGCCAACTATATAAACCAATTAATAACAAAATCAGAGACATATCAACAATAATACAATAATAGTAGAGGACTTTAACCCTCCCCTCACTGAAATGGACAGTTCATCCAAGCAAAAGATCAACAAGAAAATAACGGCCTTAAATGACACACTGGACCAGATGGACATCACAGATATATTCAGACATTTCATCCCAGAGCAACAGAATACACATTCTTCTCTAGTGCACATGGAATATTCTCCAGAGTAGATCACAATCTTGGTCCTAAATCAGGTCTCAACCGGCATCAAAAGATTGGGATCATTGCCTGCATATTTTCAGTCCACAATGCTCTGAAGCTAGAACTCAATCACAGGAGGAAATGTGTAAAGAACCCAAATACATGAAGACTAAACAGCATTCTTCTAAAGAATGAATGGGTCAACCAGGAAATTAAAGAAGAATTGAAAAATTTCATGGAAACAAATGATAATGAAAACACAATCGTTCAAAATCTGTAGGACACAGCAAAGGCAGTCCTGAGAGGAATGTATATAGTGATACAAGCCTTTCTCAAGAAACAAGAAAGGTCTCAAGTACAAAAACCTAACCCTACACCTAAAGGAGCTGGAGAAAGAACAATAAAGAAATCCTAAACCCAGCAGAAGAAGAGAAATCATAAAGATCAGAGCAGAAATCAATGAAATAGAAACCAAAAAAACAATAGAACAAATCAATGACTAGGAGCTGGTTCTTTGAAAGAATTAATAAGATCAATAAACTCCTGGCCAGATTATCAAAGAGAAAAGAGAAAGGACCCAAATAAATAAAATCATGAATGAAAGAGGAGAGATCACAACTAACACCAAAGAAATACAAACAATTATAAGAGCATACTATGAGCAACTCTATGCCAACAAATTTGACAATCTAGAAGAAATGGATGCATTCCTAGTGACATATAAACTACCACAACTGAACCAGGAAGAAATAGAAAACCTGAACAGACCCATAATCAGTAAGGAGATGGAAACAGTCATCAAAAATCTCCAAACAAACAAAAGCCCAGGGTCAGATGGCTTCCCGACGGAATTCTACCAAACATTTAAAGAAGAACTAATCCTTATTCTCCTGAAACTGTTCTAAATATAAAAATGGAAGGAAAACTTCCAAACTCATTTTACATTTTAGAGGCCAGCATCACCTTGATCCCAAAACCAGACAAGGATCCCATCAAAAAAGAGAACTATAGACCAATATCCTTGATGAACACAGATGCAAAAATTCTCACCAAAATACTAGCCAATAGGATTCAACAGTACATTAAAAGGATTATTCATCACGACCAAGTGGGATTTATTCCAGGGCTGCAAGGTTGGTTCAACATCTGCAAATCAATCAATGTGATACAACACATTAATAAAAGAAAGAATAAGAACCATATGATACTCAATAGATTCTGAAAAAGCATTTGACAAAGTACAGCATCCCTTCCTGATCAAAACTCTTCAAAGTGTAGGTATAGAGGGCACATACCTCAATATTATCAAAGCCATCTATGAAAAACACACCGGAAATATCATTCTCAATGAAGAAAAACTGAAAGCTTTTCCGCTAAGGTCAGGAACATGGGAGGGATGCCCATTATCACCACTGCTCTTCAACATAGTACTAGAAGTCCTAGCCTCAGCAATCAGACAACAAAAGTAAATTAAAGGCATCCAAATCGGCAAAGAAGAAGACAAACTATCACTCTTCACAGATGATATGATACTATATGTGGAAAACCCAAAAGACTCCACTCCAAAACTGCTTGTATACAATTTCAGTAAAGTGTCAGGATATAAAATCAATGCACAGAATCAGTTTCATTTCTCTACACAAACAAGACAAGAAAGGGAAATTAAGGAGTCAATCCCATTTACAACTGCACCTAAAACTATAAAATACCTAGAAATAAACCTCACCAAAGAGGCTAAGAATCCATACTCAGAAAACTATAAAGTACTCATGAAAGAAATTGACGAAGACACAAAGAAATAGAAAAATGTTCCATGCTCCTGGATTGGAAGAATAAATATTGTGAAAATGTCTATGCTACCTAAAGCAATCTACACATTTAATGCAATTCCCATCAAAATACCATCCTTTTTTTTTTTTTTTCAAAGAAATGGAACAAGTAATCCTAAAATTTATATGGAACCAGAAAAGA
>NC_081569.1:90887297-90937120 GCF_022355385.1 Mustela nigripes
AAAAAAAAAAAAAAAGAATACTTATTTCTAAAATAAATAGCTTTTCATATGTTAGAAATTCACCATAAATTACACAATGTAGAGCTGCTGCCATAATAAGGTAAAAATATCAACATTATAGAATAGAAAACTTAAAACTAGACTCAGATAATGGCAATATATAATAAGTCTTCACAATTGTACGTAACTTGACATGACTGTCAAGAACACAAAGAATTTTCTTTTCATAATCTCATTCAGAATCAATCTTATTAAAGCCCCAACTCAGTATGAGTAATAAGGGAATATAGCCTGATTTTAATAATTTATGACAATCTGTTTTATAAGATATAGCAAATTTTAAATATTTTTAACAGTTCTAATGCTGATAAAGTATCAATTGGAAAATATTTTTATAACCATGCATTAAGCCAGAAACTTGTACAGAAATATGGGGCTTTTGGTAATTGTCATTTTCCAGATTAGGGTTCAATGATAGCTAGGTAAAATTTCCAAATCCTGTCAATAATAATTAACATTTTAATTGGATAGTGACATATTTTAGGGAGAGAAAGTTCTACTTCAAAGAAAATAATGTGACCAGCATTTTTTTAAAGGCATTTCTATATTATGAATTTTATCATTTACATAATTTGAAAACAACTATAAAGATAACTCCAAGTACTTTCATCAGTTGCAATGTTATCATCTGTGATTCCCTGCAATACCTTCAAGGTGTAAAAATAATAAAATAAAATAAAGTAATTCATATACTCCAATAAATATTCATTTTAATTGCTCTAAATGTCTCTCAATTTTTATTCACTTGATCACATGTAATATCTATCTTTCTCTGACTGCAATAATGTCTTTTTGTATACAACCAAGAATCTGCACTCAGATAAGAACAGTTAATTTGAAGAGAGAATACATTTAATAGAGCATAATCACTATTAATAAATTATTCAGTAAAACTTGTTCTTCCCATAAGATCTATATTTAATCTCTACAATATCATTTCAAACAGAAAAATATGACAATCAATGAATCAAATCTAAAAGACTTCTCAGATGGGCAGGTTTATTTTCTATGCAATTAGTTAATTATAAAAAGAAAAATATCCCTTCTATTACCACCTACTTAAAAAAGGCAGTGTCTGTGGTTCCTTTATCTTTTAGATATATTTTTACAGAAAATGATACTATATGTCATAAATTTGGGGATTTTCTGATCCTGAACAATTTTTAAAATACTGGTTATATTCTCAATTTATAAAGAAATATAAATGTTTCAGGAGATAGCAATTTTCAATTTATCATTTTTGTACTTCCATACATTATATCTTATGTATTTTCTTAGGTAATATCTGAGTATCAAAAAACATATGTCTTACAAAGTGGTATATAATAATTTTATTTCCAACTAATTTTCTCTATATTATAAAACTGAAACGAGATTAAAAATGTAAAGAAAGCTTACATCTGTAACAAATTAGAAGACTATCAGGTTACCTACTCCTCTTGTAGCTATGGAGGAATTGGTTGGGAAAAGTCAGAATGTTAGTGTGTTTTGTTTACTCTTGGCCCTCTTCAGCACAATATCACTTTGAATGTTACTTTGTATTAATTTAAATGTTTGAGATTACTTTGCTACCCAAACAATGTTTCAGCTGGCTTTCATTTGGCTATCTTTAAGTTATGACTGATAGTCATAAATCACAGAAAGAAAAAAAAAGTGTGAGAACTACAACAAGAAGACAATTGATAGCAAATGAGTCAGGGGCACCTGGGTGTCTCAGTGGGTTAAGCCTCTGCCTTCTTCTCAGGTCATGATCCCAGAATCCTGGGATGGAGCCCCGCATCGGGCTCTCTGCTCAGCGGGGAGTCTGCTTCCCCCTCTCTCTCTGCCTGCCTCTCTGCCTACTTGTGATCTCTGTCTGTCAAAAAAATAAAATAAAATCTTTAAAAAAAAATGTGCTTGCTAAAATTTGATGTTGCACTGCAAATGAAACATTACACATATTGCTTATAGTTTTATATATATATATATGTACACATATATACATGTATATATACCACACATATATATATACACACACACAATATGTTAAGATTTTTCTCCAGTTGTTCATTTATTTGCATAGAAAATTAATGTTATAATAACAGGTAAAGGATAAATAGGTAAATAAGGTAAAAGAATAACAGGTAAATAACAGGTAAAGAATAAAGGGAAAATATATTTGATATAGGTAAACTTCTCCTATGTGCTTAATTTTATTTATTTTTATTTTTTTAGTTTCAAGCTTTTATTTAAATCACAATATAATGTTAATATTTAAATAAATTCTTGCCTTAATACTTGAATGTATATGAATATAGCTGTGAACATTATGAAATCCTCAAAATAGCGACTCACCATTTATTTCAAATGAGGTTAATGGTGAAGGGAACCTCTGAAAAGACTGAGTCAAAACAAACAAACAAACAAACAAAATTAAATTAATGAATATCCTCATCCCAAAACAGATAAGCTCATATTGTCTGCTCGTGGGATGTCAGAACCTGTAATTACTGTGTCACCCATTCTTCTCTTTTTTACCCAAGAAAGTTTCTTGCAGTTTATGTAATTATGTTCCACCATTGCATATGGGGTGTATTTAGGTTGGGCAGCTTGTCCTTATAGTGGACATGTCTGAAGAAAATGTACCTGAGGAGTGCACCTTCCACTGTCCATGACTTTGGAACCATTACTGGATAGGATCAGGGCTTTCTTCTATGAAGAAAAAGTAAGTATGCTGAACGTATAACAAAGAAAAAAAGTGAATCAAATAGTTTGTTGAGAAAAAAAAAATGGGACTGTGGTAGACATTACTGGCATTTGTCAATATCCAGTTTTTCTTGACTTCTGGATAGGGTAGCCAAATTCAGCACAGTTGATTTTGAATTTCAGATAAAAAATACATTTTTGTATCTGTCTCATTTTTATGAGTTAAAAGAAAAAGGGGTGTGTGTGTGTGTGTGTGTGTGTATGATTAAAATTTAACTGGCTATTCTGTATTTTATTCAGCAAGCCCTACTTTTGTGTCTATGTGACATAACCCTCACTTTCCAGACTAATTACAGTTAGGAAAAGTCATTTGACTAGTTTCAGCAATGAGCTTTCAAGAAGGATGACATATGTCACCTTCAGGTAAAACTATTTAATCACAGTGTGCAACCCTCATTTTCCAGGTATGGTATCCAAGTAGACTTCAGTTTGAAATGTTGGAACAAGATGGAAACATCTTATATTGCTAACTCACTGGTCTCTAAGTGAGTGAGAAATCAACATTTGCCATTTATACCACTGATACCTAATCATGACTATCACACCCAAGTTTTAATTTGTTACTTTTCCCTACTGCTTCTTTCTTTTTTTAATTAATATTTTTATCGACATACAATGTACTATTTACCCCAGGGGTACAGGTCCGTGAATTGTCAGGCTTTCATATTTCATAGCACTAAACATAGCACATACCCTCCCCAATGTCCATAACCCAACTACCCTCTCCACACATCCACACCCCCAGAAGCCCTCAGTTTGTTTTATAGGATTAAGAGTCTCTTATGGTTTGTCTCCTTCCTTATCCCATTTTGTTTCATTTTTTCCTTCCCTACCCCCAAATCCCCACATTAACTCTCAAATTCCTCATGTCAGGAAGATCACATGATAATTGTATTTTTCTGATTGGCTTATTTTGCTCAGCATAATACCTTCTAATTCCATACATGTTGTTGCAAATGACAATATTTCATTTCTTTTGATGGCTGCATTGTATTCCATTGTATATACATACCACTTCTTCTTTATCTATTCATCTGTTGACGGACATGTAGGTTCTTTCCATAGTTTGGCTATTATGAACATTGTTGCTATAAACATTCGGGTTCACGTGCCTTATCAGATCACTACATTTGTATCTTTAGGGTAAATACCAAGTAGCATGATTGCTGGGTCATAGGGTAGTTCTATTTTCAACTTTTTGAGGAACCTCTATGTTGTTTCCCAGAGTGGCTGCATTAGCATACATTCCCACCAATGGTGTAG
Organism: Mustela nigripes; assembly: GCF_022355385.1. Lineage (NCBI taxonomy): Eukaryota > Metazoa > Chordata > Mammalia > Carnivora > Mustelidae > Mustela > Mustela nigripes. The sequence continues at coordinate 90,891,366 of NC_081569.1, forward strand.
GAAGGTTCCTCTTTCTCCACATTCTTGCCAACATCTGTCCTTTCCTGACATCTTAATTTTAGCCATTCTGACTAGTGTGAGGTGGTATCTCATTGTGGTTTTGATTTGTATTTCCCTGATCCCAAGTGATGTGGAGCACTTTTTCATGTGTCCGTTGGCCGTCAGGATATCTTCTTTGCAGAAATGTCTGTTCATGTCTTCTGCCCATTTCTTGATTGGATTTTTTGTTCTTTGGGTGTTGAGTTTGAAAAGTTTTTTTTTTTTTTAAGATTTTATTTATTTATTTAACAGAGAGAGAGATCACAAGTAAGCAGAGAGGCAGGCAGAGAAGGAGGGGGAAGCAGGCTCTCTCTGATCAGCAGAGAGTCTGATCAGGGGCTCAATCCCAGGACCCTGGGACTATGACCTGAGCCGAAGGCAGAGGCTTACCCCACTGAGCCACTCAGGCAGCCATTGATAAGTTCTTTATAGATTTTGGATACTACTCCTTTGTCTGATATGTCATTTGTGAATATCTTCTCCCATTCTGTCAGTTATCTTTTGGTTTTGTTGACTGTTTCCTTTGCTGTGCAAAAGCTTTTGATCTTGATGAAGTCCCAATAGTTCACTTTTGCCCTTGTTTCCCTTGCCTTTAGTGATGTTTCTAGGAAGAAGTTGCTGTGGCTGAGGTCAAAGAAGGTGCTGTCTGTATTATCCTCAAGGATTTTGGTGGATCCTTTCTCACATTGAGGTCTTTCATCCATTTGGAGTCTATTTTTGCATGTGGTGTAAGGAAATGGTCCAGTTTCATTCTTCTGCATGTGGCTGTCCAATTTTCCCAACGCCATTTGTTGAAGAGACTGTCTTTTTTCCATTGGACATTCTTTCTTGCTTTGTCGAAGATTAGCTGACCATAGAGTTGAGGGTCTATTTCTGGGCTCTCTATTCTGTCACATTCATCTATGTCTGTTTTTGTGTGAGTACCATACTGTCTTGATGATATCTTTGTAATACAGCTTGAAGTCTGGAATTGTGATGCCACCATCTTTGGCTTTCTTTTTCAACATTCCTCTGGCTATTTGAGGTCTTTTCTGGTTCAATATAAATTTTAGGAATATTTGTTCCATTTATGTGAAAAAAAAATGGATGGTAAATTGATAGGGATTGTGTAAAATGTATAGATTGCTTTAATAGCATAGACATTTTCACAATATTTGTTCTTCCAATCCATGAGCATGGAACATTTTTCCATTTCTGTGTGTCTTCCTCGATGTCTTTTAGGAGTACTTTATAGTTTTCTGAGTACAGATTCTTTGCCTCTTTGGTTAGGTTTATTCCCAGGCATCTTATGGTTTTGGGTGCAATTATAAATGGGATTGACTCCTTAATTTCTCTTTCTTCTGTCTTGCTGTTTGTGTACAGAAATGCAACTGTTTTATGTGCATTGCTTTTATATCCTGACACTTTACTGAACTACTATATGAGTTCTAGCAGTTTTGGAGTGGTGTCTTTTGAGTTTTCCACATAAAGTACATCATTTGCAAAGAGTGAGAGTTTGACTTATTTGCCAATTCATATGTCTTTTATTTATTTTTGTCTGATTGCTGAGTCGAGGACTTCTAGTACTATGTTGAATAGCAGTGGTGATAGTAGACATTCCTGCGGTGTTCCTGACCTTACGGTTAATGCTCTCAGTTTTTCCCCATTGAGAATGATATTTGCTGTGGGTTTTTCATATATGGTTTTGATGATGTACTCACTATCCCTACACTTTGAAGAGTTTTGATCAAGAAAGGATGCTGTACTTTGTCAAATGTTTCTTCAGAATCTATTGAGAATATCATATGGTTCTTGTTCTTTCTTTTATTAATGTAATGTGTCACATTGTTTTATTTGTGGATGTTGAACCAACCTTGCAGCCTAGGAATAAATCCCACTTGGTTGTGGTGAATAAACCTTTTAATGTACTGTTGGATCCTATTGGCTAGTATTTCAGTGAGAATTTTCGCATACGTATTCATCAAGGATATTAGTCTGTAATTCTCCATTTTGATGGGGTCTTTGTCTGGTTTTGGGATCAAGGTAATGCTGGCCTCATAAAATGAATTTGGAAATTTTCCTTCCCTTTCTATTTTTTGGAATGGTTTCAGGAGACTAGTTATTAATTCTTCTTTAAATGTTTGGTAGAATTACCCTGGGAAGCAATGTGTTCCAGGGCTCTTGTTTGCTGGGAGATTTTTGATGACTGATTCAATCTCCTTTTGGTTATGGGTTTGTTCAGGTTTTCTATTTCTTCCTGGTTCAGTTGTGGTAGTTTATATGCCTGTAGGAATGCATCCATTTCTTCCAGATTGTCAAATTTGGTGGCATATAGTTGCTCATAATATGTCCTTATAATTGTTTGTATTTCTTTGGTGTTGGTTGTGATATCTCCTCTTTCATTCATGATTTTATTTATTTAAGTCCTTTCTCTTTTCTTTTGTATAAGTCTGGCCAGCGGTTTACCAATCTTATTAATTCTTTCAAAGAACCAGCTCCGAGTTTCGTTGATCTGTTCTACTATTCTTTTGGTTTCTATTTCATTAACTTACTGCTTTGATCTTTGATTTCTCATCTCCTGGTGGGTTTAGGCTTTCTTTGCTGCTCTCTCTCTAGCTTGTTTAGGTATGGGGCTAGGCTGTGTACTTGAGAACTTTCTTGTTTCTTGAGAAAGGCTTTTATCACTATGTACTTTCCTCTCAGGACCAAATTCGCTATGTCCCAAAGACTTTGAATAATTGTGTTTTGATTTTCATTTGTTTCCATGAATTTTTTCAGTTCTTTAATTTCCTGGTTGACTAACGAATGACCTACATTCATTCTTTAGTAGGATGCTCTTTAGCATCCATGTATTTGAGTTCTTTCCAACTTTCCTCTTGTGATTGAGTTCTAACTTCAGAGAATTGTGGTCTGAAAATATGCACAGAATGATCCTAATCTTTTGGTACAGTTGAGGCCTGATTTCTGACCCAGGATGTTATCTATTCTGGAGAATATTCCATGTGCAGAATGTGTACTCTTTTGAGGAGAACATGTATTTTTTTGTTTTGGGATGGAATGTTCTGAATATATCTGTGATGTCTATCTGGTCCAGTGTGTCATTTAAGCCCTTTATTTCTTTGTTGATCTTTTGCTTGGATGATCTGTCCATTTCAGTGAGGGGGATTGTTAGAGTCCCCAATTATTATTGCATTAGTGTCCATGTGTTTCTTTGATTTTGTTATTAATTAGTTTATGTAGTTCACTGCTACTTTGTTAGGGGCATAGATATTTAAAATTCTTAGATCTTCTTGTTGGACAGACACTTTAAGTATGACATAGTGTCCTGCCTGATCACTTATTGTGTACTTTTTTTTTTTAAATATAATTGATCTGATATAAAGATTGCCACCCCAGCTTTCTTTTGATGTCCATTAGTATGGTAAATTGTTTCCCACCCCCCTCGCTTTAAATCTGGAGGTGTCTTTGGGTCCAAAATGAGTTTCTTGTAGACAGCATATTAATGGGTTTTCATATTTTATCCATTCTGATACCCTGTGTCATTTAATAGGAGCATTAGCCCATTTACATTCAGGGTAGCTATTGAGAAATATGATTTAGTGCCATTGTATTGCCTGTAAGGTGACTCTTTCTGTATATTGTCTCTATTTCTTTCTGGTCTACTGCTTTTAGGCTCTCTCTTTGCTTAGAGGACCCTTTTCAATATTTCCTGAAAGGCTCGTTTGGTATTTGCAAATTCTTTTAGTTTTTGTTTGTCCTGGAAGCTTTTTCTCTCTCCTTCTATTTTCAATGACAGCCTAGCTGGATATAATATTCTTGGCTGCATGTTTTTCTCATTTAGTGCTCTGAATATATCATGCCAGGTCTTTTCTGGCCTGCCAGGTCTCTGGATAAGTCTGCTGCCAGTCTAATATTTTTATTATTGTATGTTATAGACTTCTTGTCCCTAGATGCTTTCAGGATTTTCTCTCTGTCACTAAGACTTGTAAGTTTCACAATTAGATGATGGGGTATGGACCTATTTTTATTGATTTTGAGGGGGGGTCTCTGGACCTCCTGGATTTTGATGATTGTTCCGTGCCGTATTAGGGAAATTCTCGACTATAATTTGTTCCAATATACCTTCTGCCCCTCTCTTTCTTCTTCTTCTGGAATTCCAATTATTCTAATATTTTTTCATCTTACGGTATCACTTATCTTTCAAATTCTCTCCTCGTGTCCAGTAGTTTTTTGTCTCTCTTTTGCTCAACTTCTTTATTCTCTGTCACTTATTCTTTTAGATCACTAATTCTCTCTTCTGCCTCATTTATCCTATCAGTAAGAGCCTCCATTTTTTATTGCACCTCATTAATAGCTATTTTGATTTCAACTTAGATTTTAGTTCTTTTATTTCTCCAGAGAGGGATTTTATTTCTCCAGAAGGGTTTCTCTAATATCTTCCATGCCTTTTCAATCTACTGGTTCTTTCTTTTACCACAGCCTGTTATAACTTAATATATTCTTGCCAAATATCTGTGTTTACTTGCCCTTCAAACCCCTGTGTTTTTATGTCATAGTAAAATTGCATAGAGACTAGTAGGGCAAAGAAATAGTCTCAAGAACTTTTTTTTTCCCCCAAAATGCAGCCATGATAGCTTAGAAGAAAGTACAGAATTACAATGAGATTTTGCTTTTAGTAAATTTTGCATGCCCAAATCCCTTCCTTCACCTCAAAAAATGTTCTATCTTTTTCCCCCTCCTACAGGAAAAGTAGTAGCAGATCTGGAAATGACAGAATGCTTTCTAAAAACCTTAGTTGGTAAAAAGATGGATGAAAGAAATCACCTCAATAGCTGAATTTCCACTTTTCTAGAGATAAAATAACTCTCTACTCTGCTTGTGTAAATGGGCTGAAAATATTGGCTTTGTGACCCGAGACCCTTACCCATATATCAAATTGGAACAAAACAACATATCCATCCAGGACTAGGTTTGGGAGATATGACTCTAAATGAGTATAATTAAGATGGGGAAATTTCTGAAAAGACAGAGAAGAAATCATAAGAAAGAAAATAAGTTATGAGGAGTAAACCAGTAAATTTAATATTACGTTAGGAAGAAAAATCATAGGAAAGTTAAATAGAATTTCACACTATTGAACTTTTTGTTGTTTTGTTTTATTTGAAACTGGGGGCTGCATTATTGTGGGCCCAGAACTCATAATTTTTAATATTGGGAAGTTTCAGAGAGAAGCAACTCCGTGTCAGCAATTCCACACAAGAGGAAATTACCTCAGGAATTGAGAGAACAAAAGAAAAAGGAGCTGAATTTGCTTTTTTTTTTTAAACATTAGAAGCAGAGACATGATCAAAATCATTCCCTGGAATGAAAATTAAGATATGCATCAAACTTTAGTCTTTCTTGTTTTACTAACACAATGAAGAACTATTTGCATAGTGCAAGTCACTTTTATTTTGATGTCACACTTATATCTGATATTTCAAAAAATCAAATTAAATGTGCTGAACTACCTATTGTAATATGTGCTGTCAACAAAATTGACATAACACATTTAAAAAGACGACTTGTTTCTCATAATAATATAATTGGCATTCATTTGATCAACATATGTAAATATTCACATAAGTCACTTGAAATCTGCCACTGTTTGGAGCTAAAATTAGAATCCGCTTTTTCATCACTCATTCCCTAATTTTTTTTTAAAGGCTTATTTTTTTTTTAAGATTTTATTTATTTATTTGACAGACAGATCACAAGTGGGCAGAGAGACAGGCAGAAAGAGAGGAGGAAGCAGTCTCCCCACTGAGCAGATAGTCTGATTGGGGGCTCGATCCTAGGACCATAGGATCATGACCCGAGTTGAAGGCAGAGGCTTTAACCCACTGAGCCACACAGGCACCTCTCTCATTCCCTAATGTTAAAAAAAATACTGAATAATCAAACAATATGGCATGCTGAAGAAGTAGTTTTATTTTAATATTATCTGTCAAATAACCCATCTACAACCTGTTAAGACAAACCTATTATGAGATGACAATAAGTGCGTACTCATAATTTACAGTATCCCTCAAAAAGAAGAGTCAAACTCCGTTATTCAAATGTGTAGTGCACGCAATACTCCTGTATTACAATGATAGTGCATGCATGCACTCTCTATGGCATCTTACTCTGCTTTACTCTGGTTAAAAAGGTCTATCAAAACTACTTAGAGACAATAGAAATATTTAATCATATCAACATATATTGCTTTTTAAAAAATAAAATTCATATGTATTTTAGGTGTACAACATGATTTGTGTGTGTGTGTGTGTATATGCACATAGTGAATGGTTATTATAGTCAAGCTAATTAATATACTAATTAATATATCTCACCTAGTTGCCTTTTTTTTTTTCCAGATAAGAGCATTTGAAATCCACTCTCTCAGCAAATCCAGCATTCACTGAAGTGTTATTGCCTATAATCATCTTGAAGTACATTGGATCATTAGACTTATTCATCTTAAACAACTACCACTTTGTACCCTTTGACCAACATTCCCCTATACCCCTCAGGTCCTGGGCTCCTGGTAATCAGTTTCTATTCTCTGCGTCTAGGTATTTTACTTTAGATTTCATATGTAAGAGTGATCATGTGGTTTTTACCTTTCTGTTTTTAGCTTATTTAATTTAACATTAGTGTCTTCCACATTCATCCATGTAGTTACAAACAGCCAGATATCTTTCTTTATAAAGACTGAATAACATTCCATTGTACATAAATACCACATTTCTTCTTCTTTTTTTAACTTATTCATTTAAAAGACAGAGTTCACAAGTAGGCAGAGAGGCAGGCAGAGAGAGGAGGAAGCAGGCCCCCTGCTGAGCAGAGAGCCCAATGTGGGGCTCCATCCCAGGACCCTGGGATCATGACCTGAGCTGAAGGCAGATGCCTAACCTACTGAGGCACCTAGGTGCCCCTAAATACCACATTTCTTCATCTCTTCATCTATTGTTAGACACTTGGTTATTTTCATATCTTTGGTACTGCAAAGAGTCCTTCAGTGAACATGGAGGAATGCGGCTATCTCTTTGAGATACTGATTTCATTTCCCTGGAGGTATATAACCTAAAAAGGGATAGCTGGCATATGGCAGTTCTATTTTTAATTTTTTGAGAACCTCCGTATTGTTTTCCATAATGACTGTAACAGTTTACATTCTCACCAACAGTATACAAGGATTCCTTTTTTTCCCACATCCTCACCAATACTTGTTTGATTTTTTGAAAATAGCCACCCTAACTAGGTGTGAGACATCTCATTTTGGTTTTGATTTGCATTTTCCTGATGATTAATAATATTGAGCACCTTTTCACCTACCTTTTAGCCATCTGTTTTCTGTGTTGGAAAAATGTCTATTCGGATATGACACCAAAATCTCAGGCAACAAAAGCAAAAACAAACAAGTGGGACTAAGTGAAACTAAAAAAAAAACTTCTAAACAGCAAAGGAAACAATAAAAAATGAAAATGCAACATATTAATTAGGACAGCATATTTGCAAATTATATATCTTATAAGGGGTTAATATTTAAAATATATGAAGAACTTGTACAACTAGATAGTAAAAAAAAAGCTGATTTTAAAAATCTGAAGACATTTTTCTATCAATATATTTGAAATTTATTATTGTGTCTCTTATTTTTAAAGAGAAAAAAGGAATTTTAGCTAGATCATCAGATTATCAGATGAATTTTTCAGGTGTTAATGAGGGAAAAGATTGTGTACTATAGAAAATGAATGAGTATTAGTGTGTGTAAAGTACTTTTAAATATTAAAGTTCTAGATAATTATTTTAATAAAGCATTCTACAATTCTGGCATATAAAATTTATAATCATATGCAATAAGAACTTTCAAAACATAAAAGGAAGGCCTTATATCTATCTGTTTCCAAATCTATAATATCAATGTTATTAATATCATGACATTTTTATGAAAACAAGATTACTTACTTTCTATATTTAATCTTAAATAGTTAAATGAAATAAGTAATATCTTTATATTTGTTGCTCATACTATAAAAAATGAAAGACAAATGTTTTTAATGTTAGCAATTTTGTATAACTGACACATCTCCATCTCTAGTAAATTCAGTTGTATTTGCTGCTAATACTAAATACTGTGCATTATTATCATGAAACTGGAAATGAGAAAATATCATACATGTAAATCTTTTATTTGTGCATTCACTGAAAAAAATATTGAGTTCTAATCATACACTAAACTCTATGACAAAAAACATGACTCAGAAAATTTTAAGGCATAGAATTTTAAGTACTCAGAACAACAACATTCAGATATAAATCATTTATGATAATTTCTTCTTTAGCACATCAGTAGATAGATGATACAAAAATGTCTCATTTACATTATTTGATTACTCAAAATAGTACACAAAAACAATAAAAAATTGTCAAAATCAAGAAAACTTAATGAAATAAATATAAATAATCAAAATCTGAGTAGATTTACAACTTCTGAATTATTGATAGCAGATGACTGATTTTTCATCAATGATTGATATTAGATAACATTCCAATATTCTCCAAAAATGCCGGACATATATATTAAACCAATGCTACCATGGAAAATAATTTATAGGAAACTAAGTGGCAGAAAGATGTAATTTATGGTATAATAATGCTGATATTAAACAGATACTTAGTCTAAGATTTGCCCATTTTTAAAAGAAAAACTTAAGAACATTAGGTACATATACAATAAAAATACACCAAAACATTTTAAAGATCTTAAAATTTTCCAGAGACAGGGGCACCTTGGGTGGCTTTGTTGGTTGGGAGTCCAACTCTTGGTTTCCACTGAGGTCATTATCTCGGGATCCTGGCATCTAACCCTGCATTGGGCTCCTCAGTGCTCAATCCCCTTTGAGATTCTCTCTCTCTCCCTCTGCTGCTTACTTTTTCTTTCTTCCCCTCTCTCAAATGAATAAGTACTTAAAAAATTCCAGAGACAAATTATATTCTGAGATATATAAAGGTGTTTTTCCCATTATTTCTGGACCTCTAGGTTTTCAAAATATGGACAAGTAAATAGCCCAAATTTTCTATAAAGTATTACTAGGAATATAGGAAATTACAAAATATTAATATAGAGCATTTTATCATTCTATTTTTATGCTTATTCACACTTGTGCATAAAATTAACAAGCATATTGCCCAAAGATATGAGTATTTATATGTTAGTGGTAAATTTTGAGGTTTATTTTTCATTCTGCATCTTCTTTTTTTTCTGTAACACAGTATAATATGTCTTAAATCATAGAAGCAGAGATTTCTTTTTTCCTACGTTTTAATATTTTAAATTTTATTGGAATACTTTAATCTAAATTTTAATTGTGAACTTTAAAAAATTGTATTAGAAATAAATTTTATGCATTATTTTTCCACTTTATGTAATAAAGCTTAATAACAGATCAATTTTATTATTTACCTCATGTCTATTTTGATTTGAATATCAATGTCATTATTATATTATATTACATATTATATTATATATTATCATATATATATTCAACATAATCATGTCCAGAGTTTATCATGCTTATATATTTTTTTTTGTTTTTGTTCCCAACACCACGACTTTCACACTTCTCAAACTTTCAATGCTTTCCAAGTATTTTTAACAAGGCCTGGCATATACACTAAGTACTGAAAATAATTTGATGAAAAATAATAATTATGTCAGCATTTAAACATGATAAAAATAGAGCCAAATTTTAAAATTGTAGGATACTTGATACGAGGAGCCAATTGGAGATAAATAGTTCAGAGGTCTTATTTTGCTATGAAAAAAGGAAGAGATATTGACTAACTCTAGACTCTAGATTAGTTTTAAAAGTAAAGAATTTAAAGATTAAATATTTTAAAAAAAGGAAGTAAATAAACTCCAGATATTTGGAGGTCGTCTAATGTAATGTCAGTTCCTATTGTGATAGCAGCTCTACAAATAATGTCAATTGAACTTTGTTCTCACTTTAATAACAAAAATTCCATGCCAAATGTGGTTATTATGTTTATTTCATTTCTGCCAAGCAACATCTATAATGATAATTACCAAGGATACAGAATTTCCAGTTAGTAAGGCATCTGGCTTAAGTGCCTTATATTCTCACAGAGGAACATAGTAAACATGCAAGCAAAATAATAAATATTTCATACAGTGATGTTAACTGAAGAGATAAAACATTATAATGACAGAATAATTTCTTCTGATGATAGGGCATTGCACTAAATGATAAATCTATTCTTCTGAAGTTAAAATTGGGGTGGAATAACACTTCAGTTTTGGGGAAGAGTTACTACAGAAGCCATGAAGCTTGAGTAGATTCTACAGACTAGAGGAGAATAAAAGGAGACTGTGTTCAGGCAGCAGAGTGAAGGAAGTACACAGAACTGACTGGTGTTTAGTGACTAGCTTTGAAGACATGGCTCACAATCTATGTAGGAATGTAGGAATAATTCACAAGAATACAATTTATTCTTTTCATTTATGTAATTTGTTATTTCAGTTTCTAAAAACTGCAATACAAATTTGTTGCACCTAAGTAAAAATTGAAATATGACAAAAACATTGTTCTGATAACCAGTATTTAAGATCTAATAATTCTATGTTTATCAACTGACTGAAAACTTCAAATTAATTACATATACAATTAGAAACTCTGGGAACAAACTATCCATGCACACGTGTTGTTGCTTACCATGTGGGAAACATTAACTATATTCACCTGAAGGAAATTTGTAGACTAACTGGAGAAAATAAGATTACAGGACTACAGATGGATATTTTTCATTTTATTTCCATGTTTTTAAAATAGAAGGCAACACACAAATCCATTGTTTCCTGAGCTGGGAAGACTAATGATCTCTGGGAAGATTTTAATACCAAATATTTAAAAAAACACAGACTTCATAGTTTAATAAATAATATCAGAGATGAGTTTTTGATAGTCTAACTACATTTTCATGCATACCCTATCATAAATCACACTTTGGATCAGTGGTCTGGAAAATCCTGTCTATGAATTTCAGATATTATGATCAAGATTTCAAATGAATATCCTTGCAAGGATGCTGAAGGAGAAAACAGAAACAGCAACACAGGCAGAAGTAATGCTTCACCAAAACTATGAGACTGTATACTTATCTGCTTAACTTTTACTATTCTTTTTTATATCCTTCAACCTTTTTTATAAGCATTACTAAAACATAATTATTAATGTGAGCCTTATTAAAAATTACTCTTCTACGAATTTTTAGAAATTTCTAGAAAATATGTACATTGTTTATGAATATAATTGTTCTAAAATCAGAGATATTTGCAAATATAACAATATTCATTGTTTATGAATATAATTGTTCTAAAAATCAGAGATATTTGCTATTTATTTTTTTCTAATTTTCTTTCTTTTGATTTATTAGAACAATATTTTTCTTTCAAACCATTAACCTTCCAAAAACTAATGCTACTGCAGTAAGACAAAATTAAATAAAACTATTTTTAAAAAGTAAACAAGGTTTTTGTTTGTTTTTTGTTTTGTTTTTATATTTTTCATAATATATTGCACAAGGCTTTGGAAGGCTTGGAAGCGACTTTATTCAGATACAGCCAGTGGTAAAGTAAATTTCTTTGCATGCCATTTATCCAAAAGAAGGGAGAGAGATAAAATAATCATTATCAATGTAAAGTGATATTATAATGCAAAAAATGTTATTAATCAGATTTTTTTTGTTCTGTTATTTTTTGGTTTAGGATTTTTTGCATCTGCCAGTTAGCAGATGCTAATTGTCCTGTCCTATCTAGACAGATTGGAAAGGGATATAGATAGATTTTATTTATTTATTTATTTATTTATTTTATTTATTTGAGAGAGAGAGATTGAACAGGAGCATAGTGGCTGGGGGGCGGGGCGGTGTGGGGAGAGAGGGAGGGAGAAGCAGGATCCCTGCTGAAGAGGGAGCCTGAGGACTGGATCCCAGGATTCTGGGATCATGACCTGGGCCTAGGGCAGAAGCTTAACCCTCTGAGCCACCCAGGTGCCCCTGAACTTTAAGATTTTTAATAAGATATTTTAAGAAGGTAACCTCAATCTACTATTTTTTCCTACATAAAATAGTACTCCTCATTCTTAATCATCAGAGAAATGAACATCAAAATGGCAATGAGATAGCCACTTAATACCTATTAAAATAGTTACCATCATAAAATAAAATAAAACAAGTATTGGCAATATTATTCAGCCAATAAAAGGAAAAAAGGAAATAATGCCATTTACAACATAAATGGGCCTTGAGGGCACTGTGCTAAGTGAAATACAGAAAGACAATACTGTATGATTACACTTACATGAATAATTAAAAAAAAAAAAAGCTAAACTCACAGATACAGAGAAAAATCGATGATTTCCAGAGGCAAGAGTGGAGGGTAGGTAAAATGGTGGTCAAAAGATACAAACTTCCAGTTACAAGAGAATTAAATGATGTAATGAACTTCATGATGACTAAAATTATCAATACTATATCATATATTTAAAATATGCTGAGAGAAAATCTTAAAGGTCTTACCACAAAAAATATAACTCTCCGAAGTGATAGGAGTTATTTCCACAATAAATACACAAATCAAATAATAATGTTGTATACCTAAAACTAATACAATGTTATATGTCAGTTTTATCCCCCCAAAGTTGGACAAAGTAAATAAAAAAGATGATTGCTTTGCCTTTTAGCCTAAAAGATCCAGGAGGGAAAAATACAATAAATGTTCTTATATTCTAGCAAAGAAAAAAAATCTTAATTGAATGTTATATTTTATCAGATTCTGCACCTATTAAAAAAAAAACTATATTGTTTTTCCCTTTTACAGTGTCAAAATGGTACATAACATTTTCAGGATTTTTAAATGTTGAAACGTCATAACATTCTTGAGATGTACCCAATTGATCATGTTGTATAATTTTTATTATAATAATTCAGTTGATTAACCTTCTTATAGGGTTTTTCATCCATGTTAAATAATTCTACTTAATGTATTATCGACATACAATAAAAACATGTGTTGAAAATGTACTATAAGTTTTGATGTATGTATTTGGACTTGAAACCATCGTGACAACCAAGATAATAAAGGCATCAATCACTACCCATTAAAAAAAAAAAGAAAAAAATTATAGATCTAACTAATCTTATATGTTTCCAAGAGCCCAAATAAACATAAAGCCCTTCAATGGTTCACAGTCAATGGTCCTTTACATATATTCTAAAATCCAAAAAGCTCTGAAAACTGAAGGCTTTTTGTGGAACTTACCTAGAAGGAAGACTAGAGTGATTTGAACTCCTTTGGTGGTGAGCCTGAACAGCGATCCCTGAAGCTATGCATGATTTTTACATATCCCACCTAATGTGAAAGTTATCTGTGTCACTGAGGAAAATTAATGTGTTTGATCAAAAAAAGTCTGAAAATGGTTAAAAAATTGATTATTAAAATTATCATAGAAATACTAAAGTTTAAGGATAACTTATTCAACAAATTTGTGTTGAGAACCTGCTATTTACTAAAAATCAGAAATTGCAAAGTACATAAAACATATATAAGAATGAAATACTCAAGGGTGCCTGGGTGGCTCAGTGGGTTAAGCCTCTGCCTTCGGCTCAGGTTGTGAACTCAGGGTCCTGGGATCGAGCCCCACATCGGGCTCTCTGCTCAGCGGGGAGCCTGCTTCTTCCTCTCTCTCTCTCTCTGCCTGCGTCTCTGCCTACTTGTGATCTCTCTCTGTCCAATAAATAAATAAAATCTTTAAAAAAAAAGGAATGAAATACTCAGAATTTTATGCTATCCATATTCTTTTACTAGAAAATAATTCATTTAAATAAAACCACACGCAAAATAAACACAGATTTAATGGATGCTCATTAGGTGAACTTGCTTGTAACCACCATTCAGATAAAGAAATAGAGCTTTGCCAGCCACTTATGCCATTCCTGTTTGTCATCTCACATCCTCTCTTCACCTATAATTAACCACTCTCTTGCCTTTCATAATCATTTCCTTCTGTAATCACTTTCCTGCCCCATTTCTCAATACTAGTACTCAAGTTTTCATTATTAATCTAATTTCATCATGTATTTTTTCTAAAGATTTTATTTATTTATTTGACAAAGAGATCACGATAGGCAGAGAGAGAGGGAAGCAGGCTCCCTGCTGAGCAGAGAGCCTGGTAAGGCAGAAGCTTAATCCACTGAGACATCCAGGCACCCCATCATGTATGTTTTATGATCATTTTTAAACCTTTTTGAATCCAGATTTTGCTTTCCTGGCTTATAGTTAATCCTTTTCTTAAAGTTTTTTATTGATAAAACTTAAGTCATCAGGCCTAAAGGATTTTTATAGCTTGGATTTTGCTTACTGCCTATTCATTTACTAGATTTACATGTTCTTCCATTTTTTTAAAGATTTTATTTATTTCTTTGACAGAGATCACAAGTAGGCAGAGAGGCAGGCAGAGAGAGAGGAGGAAGCAGGCTCTCTACTGAGCAGAGAGCCAGATGTGGGTTTTGATCCTAGGACCCCGGGATCATGACTGGAGCTGAAGGTAGAGGCTTTAACCCACTGAGCCACCCAGGTGCCCCATGTTCTTCCATTTTGATTATTGGCAGTCAAGTACACAGGTTTGGTTAGATGTAGTTTCAATCCAACGGACAGAACAGTAGATAGTATGATTTTCTATTCGTGTTGGAACATATTACCACAATTTAGTACCTTAAAACTATAAATTCTTCTTAGAGTTCTAGTTTTGAAGGGTAGAAATCTTTTTTAGGTTTCATAGGGCTAAAAATCAAATTGTCAGAAAAGTTATGTTTCATCCTGGGGTTAGTTATGTTCCATTCCCATGCCTTTTCCATGTTCTACAGTCTGTATTCGTTACTCCGTTCATGACCCCATTACCCCACTTCCAAAACAAGCATTGCTGCCTCTCTCTGTTTTTCCTAAGTCCTCCCCCTCTCACTACATCCCAGGAAGGATTCTTTGTTTTTAACGATCATGTGAGTAGAAAGACTTCCCCTGAATAATCCAGGTAACTTTCCAATCTCAAATCATTGACAGTAATTACATCTGTAAATACTCTTTGTCATGTAAGATGACATACTCAAGGGTTTCTGTGGCCTATAGAGAATATATTGTGGGTCATTATTCTGCTGACCACATAAGAGCTATCTCATTCTTTCACAAAGACAAGCAAATAATTTCTAGTTTCCTTTGTCACCTGAGCAGCTTTTCTCAACTGATTCTCAACTCAAAATTAATTAAATGATTACAAAATGAAGATTTTCTAGCTCATTCTTCATTTCTTCTTCATTTATCAAATGCAATGCAAAAATATTTCATTTACTTTCATTTCCTGTAAAACATAAAAGCATATATACGGACATATTTTATCTTCTCAGATTCCTATTTCAAATGAGAGAGGTAGGATTAATGCTTCTTTCCCTTTATGTACAAGTTTTTTAAGGTAATTATTTTCTTCTCTATCATGTTCCTATGATCTCTGTGTATCTAAGTGTGTGTGAGAGAGGCAGAGAGAGAGAGAGAGAGAGAGAGAATGCAGTTATTAAATATGGATTTAAGGGGCACCTGAGTGGCTCAGTCAGTTAAATGCCTGCCTTTGGCTCAGGTCATGATCCCAAAGTCCTGGGGTGGAGTCCTGCATCTGGGCTCCCCGCTCAGCAGGGAGACTGCTTCTCCAGCTGCTTCTGCCCTACCTCCCACCCCATCCCACACTCTTCTGTGTGCTCTCGAATAAATAAAATATTTTTAAAAATATGGATTTAGGGCACTTGGGTGGCTCAGTCATTGGGCGTCTGCCTTCAGCTTGGGTCGTGAACCCAGGATCCTGGGTCCTGGGATGAAGCCCCATGTTGGGCTCAGAGGGAGGCCTGCTTTTCCCTCTCTCACTCCTGCTGCTTGTGTTCCCTCTTTTGCTGTGTCTTTCTTTGTCAAATAAATAAATAAAATTTTTAAAGAATATATATGCAGATTTAAATACATTTCGTGGGTTTCAATCCATTTCATTACTATGCCTATTGCAGTTCCACCTATCTTGCTTTTGCTGGAAGAAAGACCTTCAGACTGACTTCTCAGTGGTTTTGACACATAACTCTAGAAATGTTTGATTTTTTTTTGCTATCCCATATAATATGGTATGAAGATTGATATTATTTAAGAATTCATAGTTACAAAGCTTTTACTTAGTTTTTACTAATAGATTTCTTTCAAACAAACTCAGAAACTCAAAACTGCAGGGTCCTCTTTTTATATGCATTTCAAATTTTTTTTTTAATGTGAAAGTTTTTCCTAAAATTGCAGATGTTAATGTTTGTTCAAGTTTCTTCTGTTTGTTTTCTGCCTCAGAGGTTCCTATTAATTACGTTTTACCTTTCTTCACTATCTTCAATATTTGTCACTTTAATTTAGTTATCTTTCTTCATCTCATTTTTTTTTTTTTATTTTTTATAAACATATATTTTATCCCCAGGGGTACAGGTCTGTGAATCACCAGGTTTACACACTTCACAGCACTCACCAAAGCACATACCCTCCCCAATGTCCATAATCCCACCTCCTTCTCCCAAACCCCCTCCCCCCAGGAACCCTCAGTTTGTTTTGTGATTCCTTTTCCCCTTCCTTTTCTAAATCTTCATTTTAGTCTCAATTTCTGATATGATTTTTTCTTTTATTTATAATTCTTGCCTGAATTCCATAACCTCACTTCTAAGTTTTCCAAAATCTGATACATTTTATGTTTTTTCATATATGGGATTATTTTTTTAATGACGTTTAACTAATTTTAGAATATAAGTTTGATCTACTTTGACAGCATATCTTTATTTCATTGTCTATAGTAAAGGAGAGAAAAGCAGTCTATGAGCTGGCTTAGTACTATCATCAAATGTTTGGTGTTTTAAGGAGCTAGACCAATAACCGCAGCTAAGCTTTAGTATGCTCTATTTTAACAAATTTCATAAAGCTTCAAGATCACACACAGCCACCTGTGACTATGACAGATCAAGACAAAAATAATAAAAATAATTTCCCAAAATGTCTGAAAGTATATACCCAGATACACATATATATTACATACAGTCTAAACCATAAAAATAACCAAAATGTCCCTCTATCTCAGCTATCGCAAGTGACTGCTATCTCCTAATCAATTATAGCTTTAGGTTTTCTGTAGTCATCCATCTTCTGGATAAGATTTATTAAGATACTCAATCACAAAATTATCCCTGTTTCCTGATACCTAGATTTCCAATCTAGAATAAAACTTCACTTCAGTAGACCGTCTTCTAAAGCCACCTAACATGTGCCCAAATTCTATTTTAAGTCCTTTCTGGCATGCTTTAACTGAAACACTCCACAGTTCACAGCAGTGTGTGGTTACCTTTATATAATGAATAAGCCCAACTTGTTCAACTATAGGTATATTCTTTCCTGGTGATCTTTGGTTTGAAGGCATGACCACTAAGGATACAAATAGTGTTCCTAAACCCTAGTTCTTCTTAACAGGTATAAAATCTAACCTCCCAATCCTTTTCAGATATTTGAGTGTAAAATTAGTTTCACTGAACTTTTAGGAAGAAGTATAGAGTAGAGGAGGGGAGGGGCAAGATGGAGGAGAAGGAGGAGACCCTGTTTCAACTGGTTCCCTAAAGTGATCTAATTATCGACCAGAACACTCTGAACACCAACAAAATCAGTCTGAGATGTAGGATTATACACTGCTGGATCTCTACGGGGGCAGAAGACACCAGTGGAGAGATAAAACAGAGTGGGAACGCTTGGACTATTATCAGAGGATAAACAGAAGGGGGAGGGAGCCACTGGAAGTGACCCACTGGAAAGTAATATGCCAATATGAAAGTGCCTTTTGATTAGGGAAGAGCATCAACTTAGATTCTGGTTAAAAGCACTCAAAAACAGCAAAAGATCTTAAGGGACAACTGGTGGAATCAGGCAGTCATGGGCACAGGCCTAAGCCCATGGACCCAGGACAGCCACAGTTGGTGACCACCTGGACCAGAGAGAGTGTGGCAGAGCCCCCAGGGTTGCATGCCTTGCACCACAGTTCAGCTGGGTGCACTACCACCCCCACATGAGGCAGTCTGATGTGGGCGCCAGCTTGGCAGACATGGATCTGCACAACTATGAGGTCTGACACCAGACAGCAGTCCCGGCAAAGACAGCCACCAGAAGCGGGCTCCCTGGACCAATAACGCTTGTGGTTTTAGTAGCATGGGGGTGCAGAGACAAGTGGGCGCTTTGGGCGACCCCGGAGACAGTGGCTAGGGGTGTGTGTGCACTGCCTGTGGGAGGTTGCACAGTTCTGTGGAGTTTGCAGAGCAGGGAGTCTGGATGCAGTTTGTTTTCCACTAGGCCTCTGAAAAGCCAAGCTGTAAAAAGCTGCCAAAGAACAAAAACCTCCAAAGAACAAAAGCCTGAAAAACCAGTTTCCACAGAGCCCAGCCCAATAGAGAGTAGGAGGACTCAACCTAAGTAAGACTGACTGAAAAACAATGCGGCAGGCCCCTTAACCAGAAAGCCAGCCAAAAGAACAAGAGGACAACTACCACAAAGTTCCCATAAAACTGTAAAACCCCAATACCAAGGGAAAAGAATATATTAAGCTCCCGGTATTAGCCAAAAACCTGTATATTTCATAGATACAACTTTATTTTTAATTCGTTCTCATTATTCTTGTTCTTTTTAATTTCTTTAACCAACTTACCATGGGGCGGGGGACATACTTACCATTACAACTAGATGTTTAATGCAACATATTCCTTAATAACCTTTTAATTTAACTTTTTTCATACATATACCTGTGTTTTTCTTTTTCTTTGTCTTTTTATTTTTTTTACTATACACATAGATATAAGCTTCAAGGTAGTCCTCTTTCCCTAATCAATACTACCGCTATATATAAAACAGGTTTAATCTCTCTTTATCTCTGGAAAGTTGAGTCCTTTAACAAAGATATCAAAATGCACCCAGGAAGATTTAAAATAACCTTTCTCACCCACATCAAGGATTTATAACCACCCTCCCATCTTTTTCCTCTGTCAGTGTTTCTATGTATTTGTTTTTGTCCTGGTATTATATAAATCTTATCCTTGGGTTTCATTTTGGCTGGGTTCTTTTTTTTTTTTTTTTCTTGTCATTTACTTTTGGCAGTCTTTTTGTTTGCCCATTTTTGTTTGTATACCTTATAAATCTTACCTTTGGGGCCCACTCTGGCTGGGTCTTCTCTCTCTCTCTTTCTTTCTTTCTTTCTTTTTTTTTTTTTTTCTCTCTCTTTTTTGCTCCTTTTTCTTTTTTTTTTTTTTTTCTTTCTTTTAGTGGTGACTTCCGATTGTTCAGAAGCATTCCACGGTGCACCTTACCTGGATGGTGGTTGATATATTTATCTATAAATCGCTTCAAGCACCTCTCACCAAAATGAGTAGTAGGAGGAACACCCACAGAGGAAATATTGAGAGACTATGCACTCTCCATCAGAACTACTGGATCTAGACATAAACAGTATGTTGGAAAGGGAATTCAGGCAATGGCTAGGTCGGATAAAACCATTGATGACAACATAGAATCTCTAAGGGCAGAAGTGAGAGCCACCAGGACAGAAGTTAAAAATGCTATCAGTGAGATCCAATCTAATATAAATACTCTAACAGCTCAGGTAACCAAGGCAGAAGATAGAATTAGTAATCTAGAGGACAAAATGATAGAGAAAAAGGATCAGGAGGAGGCCTGGAAGAAACAGCTTAGAAACCATGAAACAGAATTAGGGAAATATATGATGGCCATGAAACATTCCAACATCAGAATCATATGGATCGCTGAGGGGTTGGAGAAAGAAAGAAGACTAGAAGATATAGTTGAAAGAATTCTGGATGAAAAATTTTACCAATCTGGGGAAGGAACCAACATTCCTGTCCTAGAGGCAGAAAGATCACCCCCCCCCCCCAAGATCAATGAATCTAGAAAGATTTGGAGACACGTAATTGTGAGACTGACAAATCATAATTTAGACAAGAGTTCCTGAGGGCAGCTGGGGGGAAGAAATTCCTTCTGTACAGGGGAAGGTCCATCTGAATTATGTTAGACCTGTCCACAGAAACCTGGAAAGCCAGAAAGGGCTGGCAAGACATATTTAGGGCACTAAATGAGTAGAGCATGCAGCCAATAATATTTTATCCAGCTAGACTGACATTCAAAATGGATGGAGAGATAAAGAGTTTCCAAGACCAGCAAGGTTTAAAAGAGTATGTGACCACCAAGCCAGCACTACAAGAAATATTAAAGGGGGGGATCTATAAAAGAAGAAAGAACCCAAGAGTGACATAGAACAGGAATTTACAGAGACAATATTTAGAAACAAGGACTTCACAGGCAACATGATATCAATAAAAATGTATATTTTGATAATCACTCTCAATGTGAATAGCCTAAATGCTCCCATAAAATGGCAAAGGGCTGCAGGTTGGATAAAATGACAGGATCTGTCCACATGATGTCTACAAGAGACATATTTGAAACCTAAAGATACATCCAGACTGAAAATGAAGGTATGGAGAAGCATCTTTCATGTCAATGGGCCTCAAAAGAAAGCTGGGGTAGCAATTCTCATATCAGATAAATTAGATTTTAAGCTAAAGACTGTAGTCAGAGATATAGAAGGACACTACATCATTCTTAAAGGGTCTAACCACCAAGAAGATCTAACAGTTATAAATATTTATGCCCTCAATATAGGAGCAGCCAACTACGTAAGACAACTGTTAGTCAAAATAGAGTCATATTGATATGAATACATTAATAGAAGGGAATCTTAACACGCCATCCTCAGTAATAGATCATCTAAGCAAAAAATCAATAAAGAAACAAGCTCATTGAATGACACATTGGACCAGATGGGCCTCATAGATATATTAAGAGCATTGTACCCTAAAACAACAGAATACTCATTCTTCTTGAGCATACATGGAACGTTCTCCAGAGTAGAACACATACTGTGTCACAAATCAGGGCTCAACTGATACCAAAAGCCTGAGATTATTCCCTGCATGTTGTCAGACCACAAGGCTTTGAAACTGGAACTCAACCACAAGATGAAATTTGGAAGGAATGCAAACATTTGGAAGCTAAAGACCATCCTGCTTAAGAATGTTTGGATCAACCAGGATATCAAAGAAGAACGTACACAATTCATGGAAAACAATGAGAATGAAGACACATCAGTACAAAATGTATGGGATATGGCAAAGGTGGGCCTATGGGGGAAATACAGAGCAATCCAAGCCACACTCAAAAAAATTTAAAAGTCCAGAGTACTCCAGCTCTCTTTACACCTTAAAGAATGGGAAAATCAACAACAAATTAGGCCAACACCACATACATGAAGGGAAATAATTGAGATCAGAGCAGAGATTAATGAGTTAGAAACTAGAGATACAACAGAACACATCAACAAAACTACAAGCTGTTTTTTTTTTTTTTGAAAGTATCAGTAGAATTGATAAACCACTGGCCAAACTAATCCAAAAGAAAAGAGAGAAGCCCAAATTAATACAATTATGAATGAAAGGGAAGAGATCACAACTGACACCAGGGAAATAGAAACAATCATCAGAAATTTTTAGCAACAGTTATATGTCAATAAATTAAGAAGCTCAGATGAAATGGCTGCATTCCTGGAAACCTATAAACTTCTAAAACTGAATCAGTAAGAAATTGACAACCTGAATAAACCAATCACTAGTAATGAGATTGAAGCAGTGATCAAAAACCTTATAAAAAAACAAGAGCCCAGGACCTGATGGATTCCCTGGAGAATTCTACCAAACATTCAAAGAAGAAATAAAACCTATTCTCCTGAAACTATTTCAAAAAATAGAAACAGAAGGAAAACTTCCAGACTCTTTCTATGAAGCCAGCACTACCCTGATCTCCAAACCAGGCTAAATCCCCACCAAAAAGGAGAAGTCCACACCAATATGCCTAGTGAATATGGATGCCAAGATTCTCAACAAGATCCTAGCTAATAGGATCCAACAGTACATTGAAAAGATTATCCACAATGACCAGGTGGGATTTATCCCAGGGATGCAAGGGTGATTCAACATTCACAACTCAATCAATGTGATAGAACAAATCAATAAGAGAAGAGAGAGAAACCATATGGTCCTCTCCATGGATGCAGAAAAAGGATTTAACAAGACACAGCACCCATTCCTGATTATAACGCTTCAAAGTATAGGGATAAAGGGAACATTCCTCAACTTCATAAATCTATCTATGAAAAATCCAAACCAAATATCATCCTCAATGGAGAAAAGCTGACAGCCTTCTTTTGAGAACAGGAACACGACAAGGATGCTCACTCTCACCACTGTTGTTCAACATATTACTAGAAGTCCTAGCAATAGTAATCAGAAAACCAAAAGAAATAAAATGTATTAAAATTGGCAAAGAAGAAGTCAAATTCTCTCTCTTCACAGATGATATGATACTTTATATGGAAAACCCAAAAGACTTCACCCACAAACTACTAGAACTCACACAGCAATTCAGTAATGTGGCAGGATACAAATCAATGTACAGAAATCAGTTGCGTTCTTATACACTAACAATGAAAATACAGAAAGGGAAATTAGAGAATTCCATTTATTCTAGCACCAAGAACCATAAGATACCTGGGGAAAAAAAACCTAACCAAAGAATACTCATGAAAGAAATTGAAGAAGACACAAAAATATGGAAGAGCATTCCATATTCATGGATCAGAAGAATAAACATTGTTAAAAAATCTATACTGCCTAGAGCAATCTATACTTTCAATGCCATCCTGAGCAAAATTCCACCAGAATTTTTCAAAGAGCTGAAATAAACAATCCTAAAATTTGTATGGAACCAGAAGAGACCCCGAATTGCTAAGAAAATATTGAAAAAGAAAAACAAAACTGGGGGCATCACATTGCCTGATTTCAACCTCTACTACAAAGCTGTGATCACCAAGACAGCATAGTACTGGCACAAAAACAGACACGTAGACCAGTGGAACAGAGTAGAGAGCCCAGATATGGACCCTCAACTCTATGGTCAAATAATCTTCAACAAAGCAGAAAAAAAATATACAAATAAAAAAAGACAATCTCTTCAATAAATGGTGCTGGGAAAATTGGACAGCTATGTATAGAAGAATAAACCCAGCCATTCTCTTACACCATACACAAAGATAAACTCGACATGGAAAAAAGACCTCAACGTGAGGCACGAATCTATAGAAATCCTAGAGAAGAACATAGGCAGTTCTTTGACATCGGCCACAGCAACTTCTTTCAAGATCTGTCTCCAAAGGCAAAGGAAACAAAACTGAAAATGAACTTTTGGGAATTCATCAAGATCAAAAGTTTCTGCACAGCAAAGGAAACAGTCAATAAAACAAAGAGGCAACCCACAGAATGGGAGAAAATATTCGCAAATGACACTACAGACAAAGGGCTGATATCCAAGATCTATAAAGAACTCCTCAAACTCAACACACACAAAACAGATAATCATGTCAAAAAATGGGCAGAAGACATGAACAAACACTTCTCCAAAGAAGACATAAAAATGGCTAACAGACACATGAAAAAACATTCATCATCATTAGCCATCAGGGAGACTCAAATCAAAACCACATTAAGATACCACCTCAAGATACCACCTTGTTGGCCAAAATCAACAAAACAGAAAACAAAAAATGTTGGAGAGGATATGGAGAAAGGGGAACCCTCTCACACTGTTGGGGGGAATGCAAGTTGGTGCAGCCGCTTTGGAAAGCAGTGTGGAGATTCTTTAAGAAATTAAAAATAGAGCTACTCTATAACCCTGCAATTGCCTACTGGGCATTTATCCCAAAGATACAGAGGTAGTGAAAAGAAGGTCCATACATACCCTAATATTCATAGCAGCAATGGCCACAGTCACCAATCTGTGGAAAGAACCAAGATGCCCTTCAATGGACAAATGGATAAAGAAGATATGGTCCATATATACAATGGAGTATTATGCCTCCATTAGAAAGGATGAATACTCAACTTTGTATCAACATGGAAGGGACTGGAAGAGATTTTGCTGAGTGAAATAAGTTAAGCAGAGAGAGTCAAGTACCATATGGTTTCACTTACTTGGAAGCATAAGGAATAACATGGAGGACATTGGGAGATGGAGAGGAGAAGGGAGTTGGGGGAAATTGGAGGGGGAAACATAACATGAGAGACTGTGGACTCTGAGAAACAAACTGAGGGTTTTGGAGGGGATGTGGGTGGAGGTTGGATGAGACTGATAGTGGGTATTAAGGATGGCACATATTGCATAGAGCACTCGGTGTGGTCCATAAACAATGAATTTTGGAACCCTGAAAAAACATAAAATTAAATTCAAAAAAAGTAAGCATAGATTAGAATACCTTTTTAAACCTTAAGCAGGTTCTTTCTGTATTGTTTTCTCAAAGCATGAAAAAATATGGTGGCTTGTTTTCTGAGAGTTCTTGTTTGCATTCTCACAACTCATCTATCTTTAGCATTTTAGTCATTCTCAATTTTTTGTCCATTCCTAGCAATCTAAGTGTGGGTGCTATCTTGAAGAAGCCAAGCTTGTTTATGAAATTCATAGTTTATAACCTTTTCAATATAACTTTGGGAATAGAAGGCAGATACTGGGCCTCCTTGTCTCATTCTTTATCAGATGGAAAATTTTCAATATTAACCTTTAAGTATGAATTTTGCTGAAATTGTCTTTGATTCATATTTTGTCAAAATTTTTATTTAATTATACTGATTTACCTTTATCTGTCAAGATAATTACATGAATACTTTTTATTTTATCTGTCAATTTTATTAATCATAATGATAGATTTTCAAGTGTCAATCTGTATTTGCATTCGTTAGTCCCCCTTGTTGGTGTTAATTTGTTATTCTCATATAACTCCAGATTCATTTAGTGATTTTTTTTTAAAGATTTTATTTTTTTTTATTTGACAGAGAGATCAATCACGGGTAGGTAGAGAGGCAGGCAGAGAGAGAGGGGGAAGCAAGCTCCCTGCTGAGCTTAGAGCCTGATGAAGGGCTCGATCCCAGGACCCTGAGACCATGACCTGAGCCAAAGGCAGAGGCTTAACCCACTGAGCCACCCAAGTGCCCCAGTGATTTTTTTTTCTTAATGCTTTTGCATCCATGTTTGAGAGAGGTTGGTTTCTAAATTTCTCTCTAATGTCTTTGTCAAGATTTGTTACCTAATGTATGCTGGATATATTAACTGCTTTCAGATACAGAGGTGTTCCATCTTTTATTTTTTTTTTAATAAAGTCTTTTTTCTTAAGATTTTATTTATTTATTTGACAGACAAAGATGATAAGTAGGCAGAGAGGCAGGCAGACAGAGAGGAGGAAGCAGGCTCCCTGCTGAGCAGAGAGTCTAATGTGGGGCTCAATACCAGGGCCCTGGGATCATGACCCAAGCTGAGGGCAGAGGATTTAACCTACTGAACCTCCCAGGCGCCCCTAAAGAGGTGTTCCATCTTTGACTAACCTCTGAAAGACTGCAGTATTCTTTTAAGATTTGGAAGAATTAAATTTACTGTTTAAGTTATCTAAATATAAACCTTTCTGTAAAAGAATTTTTTAAAGGATTCTGCATTCAAGAGATATGTTTCAAATATTATATTTATTTTACTTTTAATAAATTATCATTTTCAAAAAATTTGATTTTATCTGTTATTACATTTACCATCATAAATACTTTACATAATACCTCTTTATATGCTGATGTTTTAAACCATATTGAGCAAAATCTGTACATAATATAATGCACCCATATCAGTGTACAGTATGATGACTTTTGACAAATGTCTATACTCCTTTAACCACTTAATATTTTGATTCAATTTTGATAAATTTTCCATGTTCATATATATATCAAAATAATGCAATTCCTTTGCTGGATTTAAGTTTAGTTTAGTAGGTTTAGGACAATTTCACTACTTATGTTCTCAAATCTACTAAAGCATTACTGATTATCTTTATTAGCTATTAACAGTGGTGTATGAGTATTTCCTATTACGATTCTGATAGACATATAACATGTATGTGATAAACATATATATAAGTATAATATATCCCTATCTGGGATTTACATATTTAATATCTATATTAATTTGTGCATACTATTTCTGAATTGTGATATGTTCCTGTTGGGTTTCCTTTAGTTACAAAATATCCCTCTATCTTCTAGAGGTACATTTTTTTCTTAAAATGTTCTTTGACTATAATTAGTATAGCTACAGTATCTTTATGTTTTGATTAGTGTCTACATGATGTATCATATTTAATTATCTTACTTTTTAACTTTTCTGTGTCCTTATCTTTAACATACCACTCTTGAGAGAAGCATGCAGTTGTGTTTTGTATTTTATCCTTTCTTAAAGCCCTAGCATTTTTCTTTAAGTATTTTCGGTTCAACACATCCAATATTTTTTAATATTCCTTTTTCATTCTTCCATTTTGTGGTTATATTTAAAAAATTGTCATTCCATTTTACCAATGGTAATTTGTGAGTTATGAAATTTTTACAATTGTTTTAGTAGTTTCTTTAAAGATTATAAGACAATACTTTTGGCAATGTAATGTAAATTATTACTTTTTCCACCTTACCAAGCATACTTATTAAATTCTTCCAAATCATCTAGCCTTTTAAGTAAGTTTTTATGAATTTTATATTGAAAACAGTACTTGGTATTTCTATTGGTGTTTTGGGGTAGGCAGTAAAGCCTTTATCTTCATTTATTTTCTACATATTTACTCTTATATTATTATTATTATTTTTTTTTTTTTTTTTTTTGCATCTGGGATAAGCTTTATGTTCCTGTCTGGAATTATTTTCCTTCTCTAAAGAAATGTCCTTAAAGATTTGTTTTGGAGCAGATTTTTGTGCACAAAATATTTCAGCATTTATTGAACATATCCCTATTTTAATATTAATGGATAACAGGATCCTGTCTTTGGGAACAGAATTGTAGATACTACACTTGATCTTAGGCAAAAGGTCAAGAAAGTGATGGGAATAGATAGATACTGGATAATTGGAGAATGATATTTACTTCCAGCACTTTAAAGGTGTCACTTTATTGCTTAGTAACATTCATTCTTTTTGTTGAGAATTTCAATAGGCTTCATTTTGCTGTTGCTTTTTCTAAAGTAATGTTTTTATTTGTCCTGTCTGGCTGTTTGTAAGATTTTCTGATTGTCTTTGGTTTTCAGCAGTTGAACTATAATGTCCCTAGATGCTATTTTCTGTGAATTTATTTTAGTCACTGCCTGAAAAGTCTTTTAAGTCTCTGGATTGATTTCTTTAACCAGTTTTGGGCTATTTGAAAATAGATACCTCTTCCAGTGTTGCTCTTTCCCCATTTCTACTTTTTCGCTAGGACTGCATTTACACCTATTGGGGTCTTTGTTTTTCACCTTATTTTTACATCTACAGTATTTCCTTGCCCCCCCCAATTAGGTTCTAATATGTTTACACAATCATTTCTTTTATTACGATTGCTCTCCTTTCTGAAACAATAAAATAGTGGCTAGTCATATTAATGAAGTAGAGATTTAATTCTGGGTTAGAACTCAGCTGAGATTCAGGAGGTCTTTTGTTCATTTCTGTACTATTATTTTCAATGGAGAAGGTTTCATATTTTCTGGGAATCCTTCTCCTCTCTCCTTCTAATCTCTAACAGTTGGATCTCAAGATTGTTGAAACTTCTCCTTTAACAGAAATGTTCCACTAGGTTATGTTAAATTAATTAAATAAGGAGGCCATTAGACCTAGATGGCTCTATTGCCTAGCTAAGTAAATAAACCAAAACCCAAGCCTGTAAATGCTTCAAGTTTATAAAATCAAAAGGTTAAGGACAACTAATCACAACCAACCAACTAGACTTCAAGCTATAGACAACGAAATCATTTCCTGTCTTTGCTTCTTTACTTTTTCTAAGTCTTTCCCTTGGTTCCTGTCAGCAAGAGCTCTCCTAACCACTTTCAGTTTGTAGCTGCCACATTCAAACAGATTTTTGCCCGAACTCTTAAATTTTTTAATATATCTCAAGTTAATCTTTTAACAGTTCTTAGCTTCTTATCCTGCACAGTCACAAATGCCCTCAGGATAAAAGTACCAGTATTTAAGTTTCTCCCAATTTTCCAAAAACTTTGTTGCCAAAAGCTCCACAAGATTTTAATCCAAAAGCTTTCTTTTTCTAAGTAGGGGTCTTTCTCAGATGTAATGCCCATATCCGTAGCTTTCTACCTTTCCAGAAATTAAGAACTGTCACCAAATAAAAATAGCTGTAGATATAAATTCACTTTTCTAAGACTGCCTTTTCTCTGGAGTTTTAGCACCTCCAGTTCTCATTTCTCTGCTTCCCCTGCCATCACACAGATGAGTTAGATATTTATCTAGATTATTCCAGTTTTCTCAGAAAAACATAGTTTCTCTACTCTCCCTTCTCCAGTTTGAAAGTCTGAAATGCATTTTCCACAAAAAGTCTTAAAGGTAATGGAAGCCTGTTGTTTATTTTATGAGGCCTATGGAAAGTTGGGGTCATTTACTATTTTCCTGAAAATGTAGAGCCAAGGTAATTATAAGCTTTGTTTTCTTCCTTTATTTTTATCATTTTAAAGCACACATTTACAGTATAATACAAAATTAACCTCCTTTCCTCTCTGCTGAATATAAAAATTTAGAATTGAAAAAATATTTTTTACTTCTCACTTTTTAGCATATATATAAAGGATAATTAATTCTTGCTAATTAATGTGTGCTCTGGTTTATAAGGAATACCTGTTTTCAGAATTAAAACATGAAATTAGTATTTCTTTTTCAGTCTAAGAATGTCCTTAGGGAAATTAAATCCATACATCCTTCTAGAAAAAAATTCCCCTTTTGCTCAATTTTTTAGTAAAAGATCTTATTTATTTATTTGAGAGAGAAATTGAGGAGGGAGAGGGAGAGAAAATCTGAAGCAGACTCCACACAGCTCAGAGCTGGACATGGGTCAACTCAGC
Source organism: Mustela nigripes (assembly GCF_022355385.1). Lineage (NCBI taxonomy): Eukaryota > Metazoa > Chordata > Mammalia > Carnivora > Mustelidae > Mustela > Mustela nigripes. The sequence continues at coordinate 90,920,594 of NC_081569.1, forward strand.
CAACACCAAGAGCTGAATGCTTAACTGAGCAACCCAGGCACCCCTCATGATCAAAATTTTTAATGCATATAGAAATACAGGTATTTATTCATTTATCTGTTAATAGATATTACAGGTACATTACTAGTTACTGGATATACAATGGTACCCAAATAATCATAGTTACCTCATTTGAACTCTGATAATTAAACAAAGGTGGGGTCAGATTTTGAACAAAACTAGCTTGCAGATACAAACTAAAAATCAAAAGAACAATAAAATAAAAGTACTGACACCACGATATGTAGGGAGGGGATGTTAAGTGTATTTCGATGATAGAGAAGACATTCCTAAGGATATGACATGCAAACTGATGAATGGATGATGATTAGGAAATAATCACTTGAAGTTTTGTTTTGTTTTGTTTTTTTGAAAAGGGTTATGGATAGGACAAAATAGCATAAGCAAACTTCCACATACAAACAAAAGTTTGTCATTTGAAAGGAATTCAAATATGGCCTAAGTGACTACCTCATAGAATGGAAGAACTGGCATATGAAGAAATTAAATAGCCTATAAAACATTCTAGTAGCAACTCATAAATTTGGAGGTAAAGAATTTGCATGTAGGAAATTATTTGACTTCGATCTAATTTTTTTAAATCAAGTTCTAAAAATATTCCAAGGTAGTACTTATCCAAACATTCTCTACAAGTGTTCTTATAATTGAAATATGAGGTAATTTTAATAAATAAAAAAAATGTGTAAGTCCTTAAATATTAAATTAGTAGGTGTCATGTGTTCTACAAGGTCTATAATATGGTACAAATTGCTTGATTCGGATGGTATTTGATGAAATGGCACACAAAAGTTTTTTTAAAGAATGTAGTTATGTTCTGCATATGAAAATAATAGATAAAAATGTTTCCCCAAATTATGCTAAATTGTCATACAATACTTATGGGTATAATTTAATTGGTAAAAGTGTATCTTTCTAAATAAGCACGACTCAGGGAAATATCCTATTAACTTTGTGAAATAAAAATGGCAAAGGCATTATCTCAAATAATCTCCAGTAGTATTTTCTAGATAAAAAGCATTTATTTTTCACTTTAGGAAAATATTTCACATTTTGTATTTTTGATAAAAATCTCAAATTTCACATATAAATGGGTTAATAATGTATTCATAAAACATTTTTCAAGTGATATTCCCATTAACCTTGGTGTATTCACTGTATCAAAGATTATAAAAAGAAGTAGCAATTTCCTGTCATACAGTAATTTTCTTGTGCTCTGATGTTAAGAGAAAATGAGGATTTTTTTTTGAAATGAATCAGAAGTAATCCTGCAGAGATGATACATGACGATAATGAAGTATATTTTACCGTGACTTATTTTTTAGATCTTTATGGTATATAGTACTAGAATATTACTTCTCATAGTACAGGTTCTTAATATCAAACTTCAGTAAATAAAAGTTTTAAAATTTTCATTCATGTTTTTCATGCCTGCCCAATATGAGAATAAGCAGGAAGGGTAAATTATAAGGAAATAAATGACATAAAACAAGACAAACAGGGAAATGACTACCCCAGACTGGAGCTATATTTGACTATGAAATGTCTATGTTTGGTTTTACTCTTTATTAATGGATTAGTAGAATTACTTTCTCATGTTTTAAACATACTTATAGACACATACACACACAACCCATATATAATTCCCAACCTTAAATTACGTAGGATCTTTGATTTGCTTAGCTCGTTGATAATTTTTTTTTTTAATTTGACAGACAGAAATCACAGATAGGCAGAGAGGCAGGCAGAGAGAGGAAGGGAAGCAGGTTCCCCGCTGAGCAGAGAGCCCAACGTGGGGCTCGATCCCAGGACCCTGGGATCATGACCTGAGCAGAAGGCAGAGGCTTAACCCACTGAGCCACCCAGGCGCCCCCATTGATAATATTTTGACTCTTACCTACTAGATTATGATTATGCAAAAAATGGAATCTTTAAAATTAAACAGATATCGTTTTAAAATTCTAACTCTGTCACTTGATAGTTTTTTGACTTCCAAATACTTCAAATATTTCATCTGTAGAGTATGAAAAGGAGCATTTTTCTCACAGACTTCTGAGCGGAAGCAAGATAGAGAAATAATAATAATATTAGTGTGCACTGAAGGAATGGCTATATAACAAGAATTATTCTAGATACTTATTTAACCATTTAGATTAAACACTTTAGTAAGATAATGTATTATTACCATTTTATGGAAAAATAAACTAAGTAATTGACAAAAATGTCTTAGTTAATGCATGGCGAAGAGAAGCTTTTAAGTCCACAATAACACAAATTACCTGTACTAAACAAAGTAACACAAATTTTAATAATACAATCTACCTGTACTAAACACTGAAGTACTAATGCATACATAAATCCTATAGTCTCTAGAGGTATGGAATGATGATTACACATGAAATATATTTGTGTGTATGTATGTTTTTGCTACAATGTCACACAGTTGCCTGAACATTTTCTTCCAGTCTTTTCTTCATTTGGTTGACACAATTACATATCCATTGATTCTCTTTCATAAATATGGGGTTTTGGCTAACTATAGGCCTAAAATAAACATAATTCGGGTTTCTTTTCTAGCAAGATGCAGATTTCTTTTGTATATTTTTTCTCTTACCTATCTCATTTGTATTTAAATATGATCAATACTTATTGATATATAAAATGTAGTCAATTAAATAAACATACTACAAATCCTCTTGATTCGTACCCCTTTCCAATTACATTGTTCTTTTTTTCTCATTTTCACAGTGAAAGAGGTTGTCTGCATATTCTGATGCCCTGTTTCCAACTGTCATTCTACTATAATATGCTTACTGGCTTCATCATTTTCTGAAAAGATGCTTAGATAAATAATGAACAAAATCCTATAGAGACCCTTAACTTCTTGTCTTGCTCTTTTCCTTCATAGCATTTGAAACTACTCAGTTAGATATGAGGAGACATGACGAGGAAAACAAGGGCATATGGAAAAGAACATGACCAACATCAGGATATCATAGGAACTCTAGAGCACAGTGCATGATTAGTATGAAGTAACCTGAGGTAAGATGATCTAATTCATCACATCTTTAATTCCTGTTCACATGAACTTACTGCAGTATTTCACAGAAGAGCTATACAGCCAGTTTGTCTAAACTAGTGGTTTCCAAGCCTGACAAATCACATCTAGATACTTACATGTAAAGCTTTCAGCCTTTGCTGACCAGGAATGGGTTTAGAATAAGTGTTGAACAAAATAATTAGCAGCATCAGCCAAAGGAGAAAAATCAAGAAAGACACCTAATTATTTGGCAGAAGCCTCTGGGTAGATAGACAGAAGCACTATTAATTCTGATGAGGAAGACAAGAAATGTAACAGATTGAAACACAAAAAAATGGTATTCATTTTGAACATGTTAAAGATAGGATTCCTATAAAACAACTAAGTTGAAATTTTGACACATGGCATATAACATGGCTTAGACAATTGGACATATTAATTTAGTTTTGAGAAATAGATACTGGCAAGAGAAATAAACTTTAGATATGTGAATAAAGGCTTTACGGGGTAAAATACCACTGCAAGAAAGAGGTTCTATATAAGACAGGAGAGTATATAACGAAGATATGCATACTGATCCAGTATATACTCTAAGTAACTGTAGTTATAAAGGAGGAAAACCAGCATTATAACATATGGTGAAAATCTAGACCAAAAAACATACTTATTTTTTTAACTGAGAAGTTAATTTAAAAATTTACATGGAAATGCAAAATACCAAGAACAACAAAAACAATGAAAATAAAGAACAAACATTACCTGATTTCAAGTCTTAATAAAAGATAACCAGTAAGAGAATGGCATTTAATGTAAAATAATAACAGATAGATTTATGGGAAAAAAAAAGAAAGTCTATATACAGACCTTCAAACATCTGGCTTTAAAGAAATCTTCCAAGGGAATAATACAAAGACAAAAGAAAATATTGCAAGTGATGCCAGAAAACTGAACATCCATTTATAAGAAAAATGAAGTTCCAGCCTTGCCTAACATCACATACAAAAATTTAACTAAAATAACTCATCGACCTAATTGGGACCATTAAACTTCTTATACCTTTAGAAAAAAATCTGAGAGAAATCTTCATGAATTTGAGTTTGACAAAGATTTCTTGAATAGTACACCCCAATCATAAAGCATAAATAAAAAATATATATGTACACAGGTGACCTTTATCAAAATTTAAAAAAAAATAGCTCTTTAAAACATACTCATTGGAAAATAAAAATGAAAGATAGAAAATATTTGCTAAACAAGTATCTAATAAGAAATTTTATGCAGAATGTTTTAAAATGTTACAGTAACAAGATAAACAACCTTATAAAAATGGGCTAAAGTGTTAATTAGGCACCTAACAAAAGAAGATACACAAATGAAAAGAATATCAACCTAGTGACCAGAATAACAAAGGTAAAACCATGATGAAAGACTACTGGCAACTCAGTGGCCAAGTGTTAGCTTTATAAAGTGCTAGCTTTATAAAGCTAACAACACAAAGCGTTAGTGCAGAACATGCATATTGGTGTAGTTCTCATTCATGGTTTGTGGAGATGGCAAAGTGATAAAAACAGTTTGGAATGCAATTCTACAGTTCTTGTAGAGTTGAACATGAAATTGCCATTGACCCAACAATTTCACTCTTAGATACTAACCCAAGAGAAGTGAAACTTAAGTTCCTGGTAAAGGGTTGCTCTAGATTGTTCTCAGAAATATTAGCTATAATTTCCATAAAGTGGAAACAGCAGGGAGTATGTGGAAAATCTCTGTTACTCCCTCTCAGTTTTGTTTTAAACCTAAAATTCCTCTAAAAATAGTCTTTTAAAAAAAGGGTAGAATCCTGAAGTAATGATAAGTTACTTATTAGGCTGGATTCCAGTGATTAATATCACTTTTTTTGAAAGTATCACAAAATATTGAAATACTTGAAAACACTGGGTAATCTAAAACTTATTCTTGTGACTTATTAGTAATGATAATGTATTCAAATTTGTCCATGAGGCTTTAAATATTTGTAATTCTTATGGGATATACACTTTATTCACTCTACAAGGGAGGTACCAGTGATAGTCTCTCTGCTCCTTTTTAAAAAGAATCCTAATGAGAATTATATAGTTCTGAGTAGGAAAAAAACAAAAACAAAAACAAAAAACAAACAAACAAACAAAACAGATAAAATCCAAGAAAATTTAAGAGTTAAGCACCACAAAATGATGATTTGGCAAGTGGATGAGCTTATTTATTTTTACTATTTTTAAAAAGGTAAAGGGCCCTCATTTGTATAATGTCAAATTATCTTGTTCAAATTCTTAGTATTATAAAATATTCAACATGTTGAATTTTCCAGGTTAGTAAAAATCAAATATGAAAACAGAAAAATGAGTAAGAAGAGATTATTTCATAATTTCTAGACACTTGTGAAAATGTGAAATAACATTTGGGTCAAAAGACACCCGATGCTTTTCTGAGATACTTAATAGAAATCCTTTCTAGTTCCCACAGACTTTAAAATGCTCTGATTTAATGTGGGAGAGTATGAGAAATCATGACGTGCATGAACAAAATTGAATAAAACTAACAATATCCTGGAAAAAACTGTAGAAACAATACAAATGTCTATTGACTGATGAAACAAATAATGGAATACCAATCATCAATAAAAAGGAATTACAGTATAAATATATAAACAGTAACATTACTAAAGCACAAGAGCTTAATGCTTAGCAAAAAATCCAAATAAAAAATATGGCATATTGTAAGAGTACATTTGTAAGAATATCACTAATCATCAGGTAATGAAAATTAGAACAACAGTGAGATATTGCTTCATACTTGTTAGGATGGCTATTATTAAAACAAAACAAAAGATAATAAAAAGTGTTAGCAAAGATGTGAAGAAACAAAAACACTTTATACTGTTGGTAGGAATGTTAAATGGTATAGTTAATATGGAAAACAGTACAGAAGTTCCTCCAAGATGAAAAATAGAAAATAACATGACTCAGCAATCCCGTTTTTGAATATATATCTAAAGGAGTTGAAGTCAGGATCTTGAAGAGGTATATGTACTCAGATGTCTATTACAGCATTATTCACAATCGCCAAGATATGGAAACAATCTAAATGTACATCAATAGATGAATGGATAAAGAAAATGTGGTATTTACATAAAATGGAATATTAAAAAGTCTTAAAAAAGAGGGAAATATTGCCATTTGTAATAACATGGATGAACCTGAAGGATTTATGCCATGTGAAATAAGCCAGATACAGAAAAAAAAAAAATACTTCATGCACTCACATGTGGAATCTAACCCAGCCAAACTAATAGAAGCAGAGACTAGAAAGTTTTTGTTAGGGCTTGGGGGAGGGCAAATTGGAGGGGTAGTGATGGTTAAAACTACAAAGTTTAAGCTATATATGATAAATAAGTTCTAGAAATCTACTAAACAGTAGATACAGTATACAGTATGATTAATGATACTGTATTTTACACTTAAAGTTTGCTATGAGGTTAGATTTCAAGTGTTCTTACCACTACTATTACTATTAATAATAAAGGAGGTTAGAGGTGCCTGGGTGGCTCAGCTGGTTAAGTGTCTGACTCTTTATTTTGGCTCAGATCATGATCTCAGGGTTATGAGATCAAGCCCCATGTTGGCCTCCATGCTAGGTGTGGAGCCTGCTTAAGATTCTCTCCCTCCTGCTGCCCCTCCACCCCCACTCTTAAAAATAAATTAATAATAATAATAATAGAAGTGGGAGGAAGCTTTGGGAGATGACGAATATATTTATGGCCTTGATGGATATGATGGTTTCAGAGGTATATACTTAACACCAAACTCACTGAGTTGCAAATATCAAATATGTACAGGTTTTTATCTGTTAATTATACCTCAATGAAATGATTAAAAAAAGAAATGATACAAAATGCAAGCTATAGTAACAAAAAGCAGATCAGTATTTGCCATGAGTCATGAAGCAAGAGGAAGAGCTGACTGCAAAGAGGTGAAAGAGAAATTTGGGAGTTCATGGAAATTAGCTATATAATGCTTAAGCTATGGCTATATGACTTAATACAGTCACAGCTCATCAAATTGTATATATAATTTTTCTGACAAAATAAAAAACACATGTGAAGAATTGGGGAAACCGTTAATGATAGCATATACCAGAAAATATAATCACTTTATCAAAATACATAGCACCACTTGGGAAAATTAATAAAAACTATTTTAATAAAGAAAAATGCAAACCTAACCCTAGTGAATTAGTACCTTGTTCAGAATAGTAAAATGATTTTTGGTGAGATTACAGATATAACATAAGTAGAAAATGTGTTCTCTGCATCTTTCCAAGACAATTATTGAATGAAAGAAGGCAATACTCTGCAATGAGTAACAGACAACATTGAGGAAGTAAATTTAATAAAATTCCTGACTGTTAAAACCAATTTTATCTCCAATAACCACAGAATGTCACTTGTAAAACTACTAATTAGTGTACAAATGCAGCCTTCAATAGAGAATTCTTAACTGTTAAAAACTTTCTGAATGGATTTTCAACTTTTCTCTAAACTTCTGTTGTAAACATTATTTAAAACGTTACACCACTGGGGCACCTGGGTGACTCAGTTCAACGTCCAACTCTTGATTTTAGCTCAGGTCATAATTTCAGGGTCCTGGGATAGAGCCCTGTGTTGGGTTCCATGCTCAGCACTGAGTCTGCTTGAGATTCTCTCCCCCTGGTCCTTCTACTACTCCTACCTTCTCTCTCAAATCAAATTTTTTTTTTTTTTTTTAAGATTTTATTTATTTATTTGACAGAGAGGTTAGGAGACAGTGAGAGAGGGAATATAAGCAGAGGAAGTGGGAGAGGGAGAAGCAGACTTCCTGCTGAGCAGGGAACCTGATGTGGAGCTCAATCCCAGGACCCTGGGATCATGACCTGAGCCAAAGGCAGATGCTTAATGACTGAGCCACCCAGGTACCCCTAAGATCTTTTTTTCTTTTTAAAGTTACATTATCTGTTTAGAAGTCAATCTAAAACACTGAGATCAAGAGAAAACTTGGAATTCTGAATTTTTTGATCTGAAAAACTTAGTATACACATACATCATCTATTATGGAACCCTCCCCACAGAATCTAAGAGAGCTACCCATAATTAAACACATTAATTTATCTATATCAAAAGTTATTATTATTCACCCTAAAAGAATAAATTAAAAAAATCTTCTCAGATGAAATTATATTTAATCACTAAATAAACCATGGAAAAATACAATTTTTCAAAGCTTTTTATATTTTTGAAGATTGGACAGGGCAACATGGACCAGCGGAAGACCAATTTATCTTTATTCCAAGCACAGAGCAAGACTATTTTACTTTAAATTATGTTGAATTAGTATGATCTGTATGTAAAGTGATTTCATGACTGATGCGATTTTAATTGTATATGTAAATTAGAAAACATATTCCAAGTTAGAAATAAATCTGAGAGTATGTTGTCTAAATAGGATATTAAATATGTTCACTTCTTTTTTTTTTAAGATTTTATTTACTTACTTGAGAGAGAGAGAGGGAGGATGAGAGAGAGAGAGGAAAAAGCAGACTCCCTGCCCAGCAGGGAGCCTGATGCCGGACTTGAGTATCATGACCTGAGATGAAGAAAGTTGCTTAACCAACTGAGCCACCCAGGCACGCTGTGTTCACTTCTTCATTACAATGTTTGTCTTACAGTGTTTTTTAACTATTTAACATTGGGAAATGTCTGACTTGAAATTTTGTACTGCCAATTTACAGCCTATTTTATGAAGAAAATACCTCTAAGATAAAAAGCTTTATGAGGTGACTGTATCCACCGTACATCAGTGACCTTTTCAATATTCTGTGTCTTGATTGAGTAGCCATTCAGTTCATTCCTTGAATGCTAGTGTAAACACAGGGAATGAGTTAATCAGAATATATTGTTTCAAAGGTCACCAAGCATTTTTTAATGCATTACTTTACACAATTAAAAATATATAAAAAGAAAATGCTAATAACCTGTTTTGCTTCAGCATAAGATTAGCAAGGAAATATATATATATATATATATATATACATGCATAAACACACACACACATATTTATAATATTTCAACCGTTTTTGAAATACTATATATATTTTTCTGTTTCTATGTATATGGTTTAAGTGCCCAAAACTGAATAGAAATATATATCCCAAGCTATATCAATGATAAATCAAATAGCATATAAAACATTTTCAGCATTATTTATTTATATTAGAACAATTATTTTAAATGCATAAAATAAATTTAAAAAAAATGTCAATTCATACTATGCCATGTATTTCTCTTCATTTGCTGAAAAATTATTCATTATTTAAGAAAAAAGAATTCTGGGGGCGCCTGGGTGGCTCAGTGGGTTAAGCCGCTGCCTTCGGCTCAGGTCATGATCTCAGAGTCCTGGGATCGAGTCCCGCATCGGGCTCTCTGCTCGGCAGGGAGCCTGCTTCCCTCTCTCTCTCTCTCTGCCTGCCTCTCCATCTACTTGTGATTTCTCTCTGTCAAATAAATAAATAAATAAAATCTTAAAAAAAAAAAAAAAAGAATTCTGTACTACTAATGCATTTCCATTTCAAAATAATTATGGGAATGAAAAAGCCAACCAAACTAGGACATTTTTAAGAATGTTGCTATCACTAATAAGAAATGCGGAATAAGGCTGATGATAAATAACTAAACATATAATATCATGTATGTTTGTAGCATTTGTGATGTTTTTCAAGATTGCATTACACTGTTTTGGGGGAAACTGTCCATGAGAGTCAGTGATTTGGGAAACTGAAAGTTTCTTGAGAAATGTATGCAGAAAGGGGAAAGGACTGAGGCACATGAGGTCATATCCATACCTAATGTGAGCAGAGCAGAACAAATCAACTTTCTTTAGATTAGATAATTATTGACAGATTCTAGAACTAAGGGGAAAAAGAAATCTTCCAAAATACATCTCATAGGCTGCTTTATTTCATAATAATGTACATTGTATTATTAATGTTATATCAAGTATTTGTTCATTTATTATTTGATATTCTGGATTTTCCATAATTATGTTAATACTGAATCCAGGTTACAACCAAGAAAATTAAAATATACCACAAAGAGAAAATTTTAGGAGTAGTGTGTTTTCTAAGAAAAAAAATGTCATGTAATTGTAATGATATTTCTGTTATCATTGCACTATATAAGGAATGTTCATGCTTTGGATATTTAAATTACACCAATATTTCATGGGTTTACAAGGGGTTATTTGAATATTTATGCATTCATTATATATCTATTGTTTTCCTTCAGGAGTTTTAAAGTCTAATAAAACTGTCAGAGAATTTTCAGCTGAAATGAATAAGTAAGTGGCTGCTTGGATTTGTTTTCATTCTATAAATAAGTTAAGAGCATTATAACTTCTAAAAATTTCTCTTCACCACAAAACAAACAAATTGAGTCTAACCCTAATATGATGAGATTATCAAGTTTGCTATGTCAAACTTCTTAAGACCTATCTTGGAATCATATGTCCATAATTGTTTTATGTAAAAGAAAAAATAACTAGGTAAATTAACTCCTCATGATTTTCTCTCTGCTAAAATATGAGACATTAAAGTGAATTCAGTACTTTCAACTCTTCTTTTTTTTTTTTTTTAAACCTTTTAATTTTTTATTTTTTATAAACATATATTTTTATCCCCAGGGTTACAGGTCTGTGAATCACCAGGTTTACACACTTCATAGCACTCACCAGATCACATACCCTCCCCAATGTCCATAATCCCACCCCCTTCTCCCAAACCCCCTCCCCCCGGCAACCCTCAGTTTGTTTTGTGAGATTAAGAGTCACTTATGGTTTGTCTCCCTCCCAATCCCATCTTGTTTCATTTATTCTTCTTCTACCCACTTAAGCCTCCATGTTGCATCACCACTTCCTCATATCAGGGAGATCATATGATAGTTGTCTTTCTCTGCTTGACTTATTTCTTAAACACCTTAAATATATCCAAATATAATCAACAGAGAAGCACTTTTGGAATGGGACAGTAAAAACTTCTGAAAATCTGCTCTTTCACCAAAGCAAGAACACAGGGAAAATTTGTAAAAATTAACTTATTTAGAAACCTGAAAATTTATCAAAGCTTGTAACAATCCAAGAATGATTTAACCACAAAAAGCTGCTGATTCTCAGACCACCTAGGTTGGTGGTATTAGAACATGCCCTATCTCCTAACCATCCTCTCTCCAAGTACACAGTAGTATATAATCAGCAGCACACACTGGAGTGGTGATGATGGTTTGGAGTGCCCCAAAAACCTCATCTCCAGAGTACTGTCACTCTGTGACCAGTCTTAAAACTTTCTGGAAGAACTCCATTCACTGGGCTTATCATTATTTGATCTCAGAGTTACCTCTGATGGAAAAGATCCATCCTGAGAGCATTTATCAACGGCAATCACTGGCAGAGGTTTACCTTTGCAGCTACATGAGAAAGCAATACCAATTAGGGAAAACAATAGGATGATCAAGAAGCATAAAAGAAAACTAAGAAATGACCTATCCATAGAGTCCTTGAAAAAGCTCTAATATATTCTTTTTTTTTTTTTTTTTTAAAGATTTTTTTATTTATTTATTTGACAGAGAGAAATCACAAGTAGATGGAGAGGCAGGCAGAGAGAGAGAGAGGGAAGCAGGCTCCCTGCTGAGCAGAGAGCCCGATGCGGGCCTCGATCCCAGGACCCTGAGATCATGACCTGAGCTGAAGGCAGCGGCTTAACCCACTGAGCCACCCAGGCACCCTCTAATATATTCTTAATACTCTAGAAGAATTGCTATTGCCACTCTATCAAGAGAAAGGTAATGTATCATCCCTATAAGTACAGAAAACCAACTCAAGCTATTTTGACTTTACTGTTGGAATTATTCCAACCCTTAGTAGGTTCCCTTACTGTCCAATATTTAATAACATATTTTAACATCAAACAATCTGGAAACTGCTAGAAGAAAACAGAGGGGGGAAAAGTTCCATGACATTAGCCTTGGCAATGATAGCATGGATGTGACTCTAAAAGCACAGACAAGAAATGGAAAATAGAAAAGTGGGACTACAGCAAATGAAAAACTTCTGACAGCAAAGAAACAGTAAATGAAATAAAATAGCAACCTATGGGATGGAAGAAAATATTTATAAACCATTAAACCATGTGTTTGATAAGAGATTACTATTTAAATACGTAAAGAATTCTAACACAGAAATAATTAAAAAAAAATAAGAACCCCGTTAAAAAGGGGCAAAATACCTGAATAGACTCTCTCTAAAGACACACAAATGGCCAGCAAGTACATAAAAAGATATTCAGTATGGAATATCTGAAACAGTATGGAAGTTCCTGAAAAAAAAAGAAAAATAGAAACACCATCCCATTTCTGGATATTTATCCATGGGGACTGAAATCAGGATCTTGAGGAGGTATCTGTACTCTAATTTTCACTGCAGCATTATTCCATACTAGCCAAGGTATGGAAACAACCCAAATGTCCATCAACAGATAAATGAATAAAGAAAATGTGATATAGATATGTATATATGGAATATTCTTTATATAGTAAATTTATTCTATTGTATCTCATTGTATAGACCTTATGGGTTATATTATATCTTACATATTAAGTTATATATAACACATAAAATTATTATAATATATGGGATATTATTAGGCTTCAAAAGGAAGGGAATAATATCATTTGTAACAACACAGGTGAACTTGGAGGACATTATACTAAGTAAAATAAGAGAGACAAATATTGCATGAGTTCACTTATACCTTATTGAAATCTAAAATAGTAGTAAGTAATAGAATCAAAGAATAGCATGGTGGTTGCCAGGGGTTGGGGAAAGGGGAAAATGGGCTGATTTTGATCAAAGTATATAAAGTATCTGTTACACAAGATGAATCAATTTTTGAGATCTAATGTATGGCCTTGGTGCCTACAGCTAACAATATTGTATTATATACTTGAAATATGCTGTGAGGGTACATCTTAATAATATTAAGTCTTCTCACCACAAAATAAAGAAACAAAAAGAAAACAGAAACTATGTGGATAGGGTAGATATATTAATTATCTTGATTTATGTGATCATTTCACAATGCATACAATATGAAAATGTCAAGTGGCATAACATTTAAACTTTTTAAAATTCTACTATTTAATTGACAACTTTATTACAGTTTACTTTCTGGATGACATATTTGGAAAGTTTGATGACTCATTCATACATTTTATATTATACCTCATTTATTATCTTTAAATATAAAATTAGAAATACCATAGAAAAATAAATATTATCATTAATAGAGAATTCACAGATATTTTAGAAATTATTACAGCAGTACAGTATCCTCCTTTTTTTCTGATATAAACCTTAGCTAGTAACCCAGGAAATCAAATCTCAAACATGAAATTTTAACTGGTTTAACTCTGAGATCTTTAAGTGTATCATTTAGTGTCACTTAATGAATTCATAAATTATGTGTGCTAGATAATAGTTTTATTTTTATGAAAGACAGTAAGTTTAAGTTACTTAGATTAGAAGAGCAAAAAAATGCAAAAATTTAGTTTACTTAAAAACAACAAATGAATTAAGTTAACAATTCTGTATTTTTTTATTTTGTATTTTATTTTATTTTGTTTATTCATTTGAGAGAGAGACAGAGAGAGGACAAGTGGGGGGAGGGACAGAAAGAGAGGGAAAGAGGAAGAAAGACTCCCCATTGGGTGGTGAACCCAAAATGGGGTTTGATTGAAGTACCCCAAGATTATTACTGGAGCCAAAGTCAGATGTTTAACAGACTGAGCCACCCAGATGCCCCAAAAATTGCTCTTAAGCAATTTTAAGACTGTGAAAGAAGGAGAGAAAAAAAGTCATAACGTCATTCTCAGCATGCATAGAAAAAATAAAATGTTATATTGTAGAGCTTAATTTTTGATGATTTGGAATATATGGTCAAATAATGAGAGTCACTGAAACATCACTGAAACCAAAGCAAAGACAACATATTGATGAACACAGCAGTATTTTTATGTCTATCCTAGAAAGAACCACTTTATCTATGTTATCTATTTTCTTAAGTAATATTTCCATCCAACCTGGGGCTGGAACTCAAGATCCCCGAGATCAAGAGTTGCGCACTCCACCCACAGAGTCATCCAGGTGACACTATCTAGTATCTCAATCAAACCTTTGCTTATAAAAAGGCTTTCCTGTAAATCAAATCTTTTTGAAGGAAAGAAAAAAGAAGAGTTGCTCACTAAATTTAACCTAAGAACTGAACTCAAAATTCCCAAACTGAATATATACATAATTTCATTTATACTGTTCAATAAAAGTGAAAATCTGTCATGCACTATACTCCCATTAGTCTTAGTGTATTTTATATTATTCCATTGTAAATACAAATTTTGCATTAAATTTTCTAAGGAAGTTACTGCTTAACTATGAATCAGAAAAAACCTCTAAATTTGCTTTTTCAGTTTTGTGTTACATTATATGTAATGTGTTATATACAGTAGACACTATGTAAGATTTCTCTATGGTATACTAAAATTATACAGTCATCCAATGAAATACGAATATTTCACAGTACTTTCTTACTATTTGTAAGAGCAATGATGCTGAAGAGACATTTCATGTTTCAATTTCCTTATTTTTTTTAAGATTTTATTTATTTATTTGACAGAGACTACAAGTAGGCAGAGAGTCAGGCAGAGAGAGAGGAGGAAGCAGGCTCTCCGAGGAGCAGAGAGCCCGATGTGGGGCTCGATTCCAGAACCCTGAGACCATAACCTGAACTGAAGGCAGAGGCTTTAACCCACTGAGCCACCCAGGTGCCCCTCAATTTCTTTATTTTTAAAACCCTATAAAGATACACATTAGGAGCACCTGGGTGGCACAGTTAAGCAACCCCACCCTTGATTTCTGCTCAGGTCATGATCTTAGGCTCATGAGATCCAGCCCTGCATTGGGCTTCATGCTCAGCTGAGAGTGTGCGCACTCTCTCTCTCTCGCTGTGTCCCTCCCATTCCTGTGTGCTCTCTCTCTCTCATAAATAAATAAATCTTAAAAAAGATACACATTAATAAAAATCCATTAAATGATAAAAAGACCGTGCCATATTTAATATTCCTTTTAGAATGAGAAAAGTGTGTCTCTATTATCTTAAAAACTTAATAGATTTTTAGGCCTTCTGTCCAATGTAATAAGGTATAGAACAACTACTGAAGCAACATTTAAGTGAACATAAATAGCTGACAAAATATTTGGATAAAATAAACAGATACAAAAAGCAACATTTTCCTTTGAGGATTGGACCATTATCAAAAGTGCACTGGAAAAGATTGGTTAAATGTAAAGCATAACAATACAATGCTAATGAACAGAGGAATAGTTGGAATTTTGGTTAGCCACAGTTTTTAAAAATACATACACCCACAGATATATATGTTTCTGCCTATATATGCTGTTAGGGTCCGTGATCAAAGGAACGAGACTGATACAAAGCGAAGGTCAAACAAAACTTTATTTCTCGCCAAGCATCAAGAATCAAACTGACCGGTCAGAGCTATCTCTTACAAAAAGGTGAGGACGATGATCCCGACAAGGTCACTCCCAAGAAGGCTGCTCTAGATGAGGCTGCTCCGCAGATGAGGCCGCTCCCTGATCGGAGCCACTCCCAAGAAGAGGCCACTCCCAAGATGAGGCCACTCCATGAGGTTGCTCCCCAGACAGGGCCGCTCCCAAGAAGAGGCCATTCTGGACAAGACCGCTTCCCGGACGAGGCCACTCCCAACGTCAAAGAGGCAACGATGACAGAGATGATGACAAGGAGGACAACCCGGATGACATAGACTCTGCTCCCCACGATACCACTCTGACAAGGCTGCCACCCAGAGGAAGCCACCACTGCGGACAAGGCTGCTCGTGGCTCGGGGTGGGGAGGCATTTTGCCGCAAGGCTGCTGGCGGCTAGGGGCCATTGGCATCTCAGGGCCACTGGCGTCTCAGGACCGCTGGCATCCAGGGGCTGCAGGCGTCAGGACCGCTGACTACTGGGGTGCTGGACTGCTGGTGTCTCGACACCACTGACGTCTAGGGGCTGCAGGCGTGGGGACCGTTGACCACTGGACTGCTGGACCACTGGTATCTCGGGACCGCTGACCCCTGGGCCGCTGGACCACTGGAGTCTCAGGGCCGCAGGCGTGGAAGGATCGCTGACAGCTGGACCGCTGGTGTCTGGGCAGCTCAGGGTTGCTGGAAGCTGCACGGGGCTGAAGGCTGCAGGCGGCTGCTCTGGGCCACCAGAGGCAGGACCGCCACAGGCGGGGCT
>NC_081569.1:90937130-90966084 GCF_022355385.1 Mustela nigripes
GCAGGCGGCTGGAGGCTGCAGGCGGCTGGAGGCCACAGGTGGCAGCTCAGGACCGCCGGAGGCGGGACCGCTGGAGGCAGGACCGCCACAGGCAGGGCCGCAGGCGGCTGGAGGCTGCAGGCGGCTGGAGGCCACAGGTGGCAGCTCAGGACCGCCGGAGGCGGGACCGCTGGAGGCAGGACCGCCACAGGCAGGGCCGCAGGCGGCTGGAGGCTGCAGGCGCAGGGACCACCGGTGGTGGGACCGCTCCTAAGAGCTGTTATAGCTCCTCCACTCCGCTGACTCTTTGCTCCCCTCCACTCTTCTGCTCCCGTCACAGCTCTCCTCTCTCCTGCTAGTCTTGCACAGCAACCTTTATGCGGTTGATTGAGCCCCACCCCTATACAGGTGGCCCATCGGATCTCAATTCACCCAAGTGGATATACACATGCTGCACCGATTGGACATCTCCACCTGGCCTGCCCCACCCCTACATCTGGGGTCCACAAGCAAGTTCCTCTGGGAGGGGCAGGCCCTTACATATGTGTGTATAGATATATAGATATATATACTGCCTAGGTTATTATTAAATTTATTCTTAAATTATTAAAGAGAACAAACCTCTCTATGTACTGTTTTTTCTCATGTCAAAAGCAAGAATATGTATCTCATTTACAGGTATCACTACTGCTGTGATAAATTACAAAAGAAATTAAAATCCAGGTTCAAACTGAAAGCTCAATGTTAAACTTTTAATAGGGTGTGTTCAAATAAACGACTAGATTAGTATTTTGATAGAAAACAGCAAAATGCTAAAAGTATGTCCATCACACCGCCTAATTATTGATACAGTAAAGATCAACGATCCTTCTCTTAAGTATATTTGATATACTAGGAGCATACGCTTACCTGGTCCTGAGCTGGCAGTTTACTATGTAGGTGACAGAAACGCCGGTATGAAAGGAAAGCACAGAAAGACGTCCGGAAACGCAGTCCACAGACTAGGCGCTGGGGGACTGAAATCCTAAGGCCGGAGAAAGTTCAGGAGTCCTGCCTGCCTCAGGGCGTCTGAGCCATAGGTCTTCAAGGTTGTGCCTGAGATTAGTGAGGGTCGCAGCAGTATGCACTCCAGGGCCAATGGCTGACCCTGGGCCTCCACGTGCAAAAAGTGCTCTCAGGAGGAACGGAACGCCCTGGGCAGTGGGCCTGGCTGAGGCAGTGTGTGGGCACAGACCGCCCCTGAGCACTGCCGCTTGCACAAGTCCTCCTGGCGGGCCGAGGGCAGCAGAGCCTCGTATGCTCAAGTTCACCACGAGGCCTATGGCCAGGCCCAACCACCCTCATCTCCTCGTGAGAGCCGCGACCTATGCTCACAATATTCACACACCCAGACGCCCTGTCCTGTTCCCCGGATGAGAGAGGGACGGGGTTCCAGAAACTCCAGGACCCCCGCAGGGAGAAGATGAGGAAACAGAGCTCAGCTTCTCGCTGTTCTTTAGGTAAGTTCATACACTTTGTGGTATAAAGGTTCTGTATTATCCAAGATTTATGTCCAGCAACTACACTTTGGGAAATTATTTTAAGGAAATAATTCTTAAATGAACAAGTATTTATGTAAGAAGGCATTAAAACGGTCCATTACATTAGAATGCTCTTGTAAACACTGAGTGTTCAAATATTTTGCTGTTATTGTCCTAATAATATCACACCTGTGACCTGTAATTAATACAATGGAAATATATTAAAAATTAAAAATATTTACATGGAACTTTTAATGCCACCAGAATATTCTAATTACATAGTGTTCACTGGGAAAATTAGAATAAGAATTTATAATTGTGATGAGTCAGCAAAAATATGGCACATATTTATACACATGAATGTATGATCAAATATATATTATCTATTTTATATTAAATTATCAAAAAATTAATAAAGTCTTATTAATTTAAGATACTCAAGTGTATTGAGAACATTTATTTCTCAAATGACTCCAAAATGTGCATTAGAACTTGCATAAGGAATGTTAATATTTAAATTGATCTCTGTACAAATGAAATCAATAAATTTTTAACAAATAATAAAATAAAATATTAAAACAATTTAAAGTGACAGAAAGCTGAAAAAATATTGCTTCATTTATTCCAATTGAATTTTCAGCGGTTTCATTTTATAAATCCATCTTAAATATTAAATATCTAAACTGTATACTTTTTGTCTTATATTGATGTGACTTGAACAATTCTGTGCTGAATAGCTAGTTTTATACACACGTACAAAAATATATAATTTCTGCAATAAACTCTAAACTATTCCTTTATTATAATGAAAGTTTCTTCTTAGAAACAAAACACCATTTCCATTTCTTTCTTTTCTGAATAGGTGAAAATGACAGCAAAATCAATAAAGAGAATTGTAAGGTCAGGATAAAGAACATTCTCAGTTCAGATCTTAATTTCAGGAACAATTTGCCATGACATCTGTGTAGTCTCTTCATGAAAGTTTAGCAGATCTGACAGCTAATTAATTATAAACCAAGATTAGAGACTGGACAGAAGTGCTGGCAGAGGAGAATTCATCTTTTGTGTCAACATGTTTCAGTATATTCATTTTCTTAAGCCTGAAAAGCATACCGCTAGTAAATTATTGTTTATCTTTAAGCTCAGAAAGGAAATCGAACATGACATGAACAGTTACCAAGATATTCACAAAAAAATGCATTTTCAAAAATAAAAAAAAACAAATTAGAATTGTGACATCTGAGATTTCCCAGTGTTTTTGTCTGTTATTTGCAATGTGCAAAATTACTTGATTTTAAAAATCATAACAGATGGAAATTTAAAACCATCAATAGAAACAAAGTGTATATAAAAGATCATGAATTAAATATAGATACAGAAATTATAGAATACAAAGTTCAACTTAACAATACTATTATAAGAATTTAAATGGGAATATTCTGCTGATAGGAAACTAATATTCCCCCTTCTCAGTAATTCAGAAATATGTGTTGAGCAAATCAAAATCCTGTTTTTATGTATCACTGAATAAAATAAAATAAAAGATCTTGTTACTCCCCAGTGAAGTTTTTTTTCAAAATTATGCCCTATTAAAAATAAATGCATCTTGGTTCTTTCCACAGTTTTGCAACCGTGGCCACTGCTGCTATAAACATTGGGGTACAGATGGCCCTTTTTTTCACTACATATGTATCTTTGGGGTAAATACCCAGTAGTGCAATTGCAGGGTCATAGGGAAGCTCTATTTTTAATTTCTTAAGGAATCTCCACTCCGTTCTCCAAAGTGGCTGCACCAACTTGCATTCCCACCAACAGTGTAAGAGGGTCCCCCTTTTTCCACATCCTCTCCAACACACGTGGTTTCCTGTCTTGTTAATTGTGGCCATTCTAACTGGTGTAAGGTGGTATCTCAATGTGATTTTAATTTGAATCTCCCTGATGGTTAGGGATGATGAACATTTTTTCATGTGTCTGATAGCCATTTGTATGTCTTCATTGGAGAAGTGTCTGTTCATATTTTCTGCCCATTTTTTGACATGATTATCTGTTTTGTGAGTGTTGAGTTTGAGAATTTCTTTATAGATCTGGATATCAACCTTTTGTCTGTACTGTCATTTGCAAATATCTTCTCCCATTCTTTGGGTTGCCTCTTTGTTTTCTTGAGTGTTTCCTTTGCTGTGCAGATGTAGTCCATATACACTATGGAGTATTATGCCTCCATCAGAAAGGATGAATACCCAACTTTTGTATCAACATGGATGTTACTGGAAGAGATTATGCTTAGTGAAATAAGTCCAGCAGAAAGAGTCAATTATCATATGGTTTCACTTATTTGTGGAGCATAACAAATAACATGGAGGACAGAGGGAGATGGAGAGGAGAAGGGAGTTGAGGGAAATTGGAAGGGGAGAGAAATCATGAGAGACTATGGACTCTGAAAAACAACCTGAGGGTTTTGAATGGGTGGGGGGTGAGAGGTTGGGGGAGCCAGGTGGTGGGTATTATGGAGGGCATGTATTGCATCGAGCACTGGGTGTGGTACATAAACAATGAATTCTGTTACGCTGAAAAGAAATTAAAAAAAAAAAAAAAGTTAAAAAAGAAAAAAAAGAATGCAGAGACATCTGGTTTCCGCTTCAGTATGTAAGAGCTTGAAGGTTGCCACTCTGTCCTAACTGCAAGTAAAAACCTATACAAACTGAAAAATCAATGCTACTAGATCTGGAAATGAAGTTAGGTCATAAGACAAACAGCTGCCTCCAAAATTGAAGAGACAAACAAAAAAATCACAACTTACTGTTGGAGAAACCCGCTAGAAGAAACCTTAGCAGGAACCAGTGCCATGCTAAAAAAACCTAATCTTTAATTAATGAACTGCAAGAAGGTCAAGGTACACAGCCCTGAGAGTCAAAAATTCTTAGAGGACCCAGTAATAGGAGGACTTTTGTGAGTTTAAAAACACCAGGAGTTCAACCGATTATAGATTAAGTAACAGGAAAAAAAAATCCTTTTAGGTTTCCATGGTTCCATGAGGGGGAGGGGAAAGGAACCATTTTAAATATGCTAGAGAACTCTATTTTTAGTCAAGTCTGCTCTCAGAAGTAACAATTTATCTAGAATCTAACAAATGTGTTTAATTAGAGTCTGACTAAGCCAGGGAAATGGAAAGACCCAACTCACTGGCTATAGCCTTTCATGTGGAGAAAGGATACACAACTCCAATCTACTTTGGCCATCTTGTCCCACCTAAGAGTTAGGGACTGAAAAGCACTTGTGAAGTACATACTGCAGAGGCACAGTCTCATTAAAATATGGGAGGACTTTTGTCCTTTTTTGTCCTCTCATTAAAAGATGGGAGGGCTTTAGAACACTTCTTATGTCCCAACATCTTACTACCACATTACTAATGGTTCCTTTAACCCAGTATATCACACCTGGCTATCAAGAAGAAAATTCAAGGGTGCCTGGATGGCTAAGTGGGTTAAGCCTTTGTCTTGGGCTCAGGTCATGATCTCAGGGTCCTGGGATCAAGCCCCTCATCGGGCTCTCTGCCAAGCAGGGAGCCTGCTTCTTCCCCCTCTCTCTCTGCCTGCCTCTCTGCCTACTTGTAATCTCTCTCTCTCTCTGTCATATAAATAAATAAAGTCTTAAAAGAAGAAGAAGAAGAAGAAGAGAATCCACAACCTACTAAAAGGCTGAAAACAGTTGGAAGAGACAGACCAAGGATCAGAACAAGGTTCAGATATGGCAGGGATGTTGATATTATCAGACAGGAATTCAAAACAGCTATTACTAATATACTAAGAACTCTAATAGGTAAGATAGATAGCAAGAAAGAATGTATAGGCAAAAACAGATTAAATTCTAGGAGAAAGTAAAAAAGAATTACTAGAGATCAAAAGTACTATAATAAAAATGAAAAATGCTTTTGATGGACTTACTAGTATGGCTAATTGGACAGGCTAAAGAATTTTACACTTGATATCCTCAAGTGCAAAGATTCTTTCTTTAGCCTGTATGTTCTTTCACAATTGTTATGTGGTTGGGCAGAGAGTTCTTAAGGAAAATTCTTTTCTCAACAGAGCACATAGATGCTGCTCTTTGTATTGACTTCCTGTTGCACGTGAGAGGCTTGAACATGATAATTACCTTTGTCCCATAAGTAAACTATACTTTCTCTCTGGAAGCTCGTAATATTTTCTCTTTATTCTTGAAAATGAGGAATTTTCACCAAAATATATATATTTTTAAGCTTTGTTGGTATATAATTGATATGTGAAAAATTATACATATCTAATGCATAAATTTTTATGAGTTGCACATATGCATACACTTGCGATACTAGCAACACAATCAAGGTACTAATCATATCCAAATATATCCTCCATATACAAATCATATCCTCCCCGTGTTCTTCTGTGTATGTGTATGTATGTGTGTGTGTTTTTGTTTCATTATGGTAAGAACACTTAATGAGATTTATCCTCTTTACATGAAGTGCACAACACCATACTATTAACTATAGTGTGTTATATAACAGATCTCTAGAATGTATTAATCTTACCTAAATTAAACTTTATACCACTGAGTGATAATTTTCTATTTCCCTCTCCCTCTGCTGCTGACAGTGATCATTTTATTTTCTGTTTTTATGAGTTTGACTATTTCAGATATCTCATATAAGTGGAATCATGCAGTATTTGTCTTATGATTGGATTAAGTCACTTAATATAATGTCCTCTCGGTTTAATTCAGGCCACAAAATAGACTTCCTTCTTATTTAAAGCTGAATAATATTTTATTATATGTGTGTACCACATTTTTTAATCCACTCAATTGTCAATGGATACTTAGATTGTTTCCATATTTTGTTTTTATGACTAATACTGCAGTAAATGGGAGTGCAGATATCTCTTCAAGATCTTGATTTCATTCCTTTGGATATGTGCACAAAAGTAGGATTGCTGGATCACTAGTTTTATTTTTAATTTTTTGACAAACCTCTGTACTATATTTCATGCCAGCCAACAGTGTATAAGAGTTCTAATTTCCCCATATTCTTGCTAGCCCTTATCTTTTGTTTTTGATAGTAGCTAAAGATAGCTAACTATCATACCTAACAGGTATAAGGAAATATTTCATTGTGGTTTTGATTGGCATTTGCAGTTTCCTGATGATTAGTGATGTTGTGCACTCTTTAATATACCTGGCAGTTATTTGTGTGTCCTCTGTTAAAAAGAAAAAAAAATTAGACTAATAAAATTTAAATATCTAATTGGTTCTGTCAAATGATGCAACTAGCAATAGTGATGCTGCAAGGAGTTGTAAAAAATGAAAGGTTGTTTTTGGTTTTAGGAAAAATGGAGGACAGGGAAGTTACTAGGAGAAAAAAAAAAAAAAAAAAGGATTGTTCCCAGAAAGATCACTTTCCTTTTGGGGGGAGGACAAGGAGTCTTTTTTTTTTTTCTTTTAAGATTTTATTTATTTGACAGAGGGAGAGAAATCACAAGTAGGCAGAGAGGCAGGCAGAGAGAGAGAGGGGAGGAACCAGGCTCCCTGCGAAGCAGAGAACCCCATGTGGGGCTCGATCCCAGGACCCTGAGATCATGACCTGAGCCAAAGGCAAAGGCTTTAACCCACTGAGCCACCCAGGCATCCCAAGGACAAGGAATCTTACCATGCAGTTTATTTCCTTGTCTTTGCATTATGGAGAGGGCCCACATGACAGATTACTTCTTTGGTGCTGATCAGAAAGCTCTTGACTGACTGATTAAGGCCACATTTCTGGGGGAGGTTGAAACTGCTGTTGGGTATTAACCCAGCTTTGGGAATTTGATCTAAATGATACTATTTTGGACCTGTGGTTTTCTTCTTTAGAGAAATTCAAGTCCTTTGCCCATGTTTTATTTGAGTTATTTACTTTGATACTGAGTTATAGGAAATACTTCTATATTTTGGATAGTAACCCTTTTATCAGATGTTTTGCAAATATTTTTATCACTTTATAAGATGACTTTTAGATCTGTTGCTTCATATTTTAAAAAATCTGACTAATTAATATCTAAAATGTATAAAGAACTTACATAACTCACTAATTAAAAAAATGGACAGAGGAACTGAATAGAATCTTTTATTCAAAGAAACCTGATGAATGGTCAATAAGTTCATGATAAGATACTCAGCACTCTTAATCAGGGGAAAAACAAAGCAAAACCACGATGACATATTGCTTTGCACTTGTTAGAGTGACTAGCCTCAAAAAAAAAACAAGAGATAACATGTGTTAACAAGGATATGTATAAAAATGCACCCTTATACACTGTTGATAGGGTTGTAAATTGGTAGATCCCGTATGGATGATTCCTAAAAAAATTAAAACTGTTTGCACTTCCATGTTTAGTGTAGCATTATTCACAATAGCCAAGATATGGAAGCAACCTAAATGTTTGTCAATGGATGAGTGAATAAAGAAGATGTCACATACACACACAAACACGCACATACACACCGGAGTAGTATTCATCCATAAGAGAGACAGAAATTCTGTCATTTGCAAGAACATGGATGGACATTGAAACCATTACGCTAAGTATAATAAGTCACACTGAGAAAGACAAATACTATATGAAACTAGAAAAGCCAAACTTGTAGAAACAGAGTAGAATGGTAGTTAACGTGCTGGGAGGGAAGGGTAGGAGAGATGAGTACATGTTAGTCAAAGAGTACAAACTTCTAGTTGGAAGGTAGATAAGTTCTGAGGATTTAATGTTTATCATAGTGGTTATAGTTAATAATACTTCATTATATACTTAAAATTTGCCAAGACTGATTAAATGATTAAATTATCATTAAAAAAGGGTAATTGTGTGACTTGATGGGAGTGTTAGCTAACTCTATGGTGGTAATCATTTTACAGTAAAAAAAATGTATCAAATTAACATGTTACACTTTAAATTTACAGAATATTATGTATCATTTTATCTCAATGTAGCATTAAAAAATATATATATCAAAAGATAACCAAGTATGGTCTTATCCATTATATATTATCTATATCTATCTATATTTGTCTATAATATGGATATTTTCTTTTTTTTTAAGATTTTATTTATTTATTTGAGAGAGAGACAGGGAGAGAGAGCATGAGTGAGAAGGGCAGAGAGAAGCAGACTCCCCGTGGAGCTGGGAGCCCGATGTGGGACTCGATCCCGGGACTCCGAGATCATGACCTGAGCCGAAGGCAGTTGTCCAACCAACTGAGCCACCCAGGTGTCCCAATAATATGGGTATTTTCATAGATGTCTAATTTTCATTTTTTATCTGTATGCATACATTAACTTTAAGTACATATATATATATATATATATTTTTTTTTAAAGGTTTTATTTATTTGCCAGAGGGAGTGTACAAGCAGGGGGAGCGGCAGTTAGAGGGAGAAAGCAGGCTCCCCACTGAGAAAGGGGCCTGATGTAGGACTTGATCCCAGCATCCTGGGATCATGACCTGAGCCAAAAGCAGATGTCTAACTGACTACACCACCCAGGTGTCCCTAAAAAATTGTTTTTTTATTGAAGTATAATTTATAGTGTTATATTAGTATCATGTATACAATATAATGATTGAACAATTGTATACATTACCTAGCACTTTTCAAGATAAAGTACTCTTAATCTCCTTTATCTATTTCACCCACTGACCCACCAACTTTCCCTCTGGCAATCACCAGTTTGTTCTCTGTATTTAAGAGTCTTTTTGCTTATCTCTTTTTTTCTTTGTTTACTTTGTTTCTTAAATTTCACATATGAATGAAATTATATGGCATTTGTCATTCTCTATCTTACTGACTTTATTTAGTATTATGTCCTTTAGGTCCATCCATATATTGTAGATGGCAAGATCTCATTTTTTTTAATTTTTAATTTTTTAATTTTTATTTTTTAAATTTTTTATAAACATATAATGTATTTTTATCCCCAGGGGTACAGGTCTGTGAATCGCCAGGTTTACACACTTCACAGCACTCACCATATCACATACCCTCTCCAATGTCCATAATCCCACCACCCTCTCCCGACCTCCTTCCCTCCAGCAACCCTCAGTTGGTTTTGTGAGATTAAGAGTCACTTATGGTTTGTCTCCCTCCCCATCCCATCTTGTTTCATTTATTCTTCTCCTACCTCCCCAACCCCCCACGTTGCATCTCCACTTCCTCATATCAGGGAGAATATCTTGGAGAGTATCTCATTATTTTTTATGGCTGAGTAATAGTCCTGTGTGTGTGTGTGTATTATTGCCACTTCTTTATCCATTCATCTATTGATGGACACTTGGGTTGCTTCCATGTCTTTGCTATCATAAATAATGCTGAAATAACCTTAGGACTATATATATATTTTAATTGTTTTCATTTTTTAAGGATAGATACCCAGTAGTGGAATTACTGGATCATATGATAATTCAATTTTTAATTTGTTAAGAAAACTCTATATTTTCTTTAGTGGCTGCACCAATTTGGATTTCTTTTTTTTTTTTTTTTAAGATTTTATTTATTTATTTGACAGAGAGAGATCACAAGTAGGCAGAGAGGCAGGCAGAGAAAGAGGAGGAAGCAGGCTCCATGCTGAGCAGACAGCCTGATACAGGGCTCCATCCCAGGACCCTGAGATCATGACCCGAGCTGAAGGCAGAGGCTTTAACCCACTGAGCCACCCAGGCGCCCCACCAATTTGGATTTCTACAAACAGTGCAGAAGTGTTCCTTTTTCTCCACATCGTCATCAACACTTACTATTTCTTGTCTTACTGATTTTAGCCATTCTGACTGCTGTAAGGTGATATCTTATTGTGGTTTTGATTTGCATTTCCTTAATGATTAGTGATGTTCAGCATCTTTTATGTATCTATTGACCATCTTTATGCCTTTTTTTGGAAAAGCATCTATTTAGATCCTCTCTCCGATTTGAGTCAAATTATTTGCCTTTTTGGATGTTGACTTATATAAGTTCTTTATATATTCAAGATATTAACACATTATTGCATATATCATTTGCAAATATCCCCTCCCATTGAGTAGTTTGCCTTGTTTTATTGATGGTTTCTTTACTATAAAAATGTTTTTTTTAGTATAGTGCTTATAGTTTATTTTTTATTTTGTTTCCCTTGCCTGAAGAGACATGTATACAAAAATGTTTCTACAGCCAATGTCAAAGAAATTAGTGCCTCTATTTTTTTCTAGGAGTTTTATGGTTTTAGGTCTCACATTTGGGTCTTTAATCCATTTACATGAATTAACCTTGTGAGTAATAGTAACAACAAAAATTTAGCCAACACAAAACTTTTGAATAATTTATATAAAATAAAATATTTTAATATTTCAATAAAATATTAAATATTTCAATATTTATATTCATATTCATATATTATATCATATTACTTAATAAAATATTTAAAATTATAATTAAATTTAATATTTAAATTTAAAGAAATTAGTGCCTATATTTTCTTCTAGGAGTTTTATGGTTTTAGGTCTCACATTTGGTCTTTAATCCATTTACATGAATTAACCTTGTGAGTAATAGTAACAACAAAAACATAGCCAACAAAAAACTTTTGAATAATTTATATAAAATAAAATATTTTAATCAAAATGGTTGAATGGAAAAACATTTAATAAATTAGAATCTTGTGATTCAATTAAAATATTCACTTTGAAGAAACAGGTTTTTCTTCATCTTTGTGATATTTAATTCTATTATTATTTTTGTCTAATTTTGGTTTCTATACCATGTTTTTTCTTCATTCTGAAAAGGTCCATTTTTTCATATTGTAGGTGACAAAGACTCTTTGACCCAAACTTTAGTCATGCTTCTTTGAGCCATCCTCTGAACTAGCTCTAGACCTTAGCCCCTTTACTGAGCTTACTTTGTCCAGATGTAGTAAAAATGCTATTCAGTCAGTGAGAATCTCCCCATCCTTGATATATATGATCACCTTGTCCTTTCTTCATCAGGAATCATGTTCTACTGGTTTGACAAAAATCTCCTACCCATTAAGTCTTCTCTTAGTAACTTCTTATCACTTATTAATCCTGTTCTATAAATCCCCACTTGTCCATGCTGTGTTCAGAGTTGAGTCTGGTCTTTCCTCCAACAGGATAGTCTTAACACCTGTTTCAATAATCCTTAGTAAAGCCTTCTTCACTACTTTAATGAATATAGGAATATTTTATTTCTTTAACATAAGATTCCTTTATTTGCCTGCCATTTCTCTTACAGTGTCACTCGTATTTGCCATCATTTTTTTTTTATAATCTTAATGTATTAAATTTTCACTTGGTCTTCTAGAACTTAAGTATTGATCATATTCTTTCTTATTGATTTGTTGTCAGTTTCAATTATGAATATTGTTTTTATAATAGCATATGTATAATTGAGAAAGTTTTTCTGTTCCACTCATGATGTCTCCAGGAAAGTTGCCACTTTTTTCAAATTTCCTTTTGACTCAAATTCTAAGTTTTTAATTTAAATAAGAAAGGTTTTTTAGGTTGCTAAATCTACATAAAAATAATTGCAAATTTTCTTTCATGTTCATGGTGGTCAATTTTCTCAGTACAAGCAAATAGCAGAATATTGGGTTTTTTTGAGTAGCAGGAAGACAAAATCATTTGAGCATCTTACATATCTGTATTGTGAGTCAGGACAAAGAACTTGGTACACAGTTACGTCTGTTGAACTGCTGAAATATCTGGAGCAGAAGTGGTGCAAATCCTTCTCTATTCCAGTTCCCTCTGATTGCAAGAAGCAATTTTCTACGATTTGTAATGATCAGGAGAAATTCACCTTGCACTGCAAACACCTGGACATTTTCAATATCTGGAAAATGTGCAAGCTCTACCAAGGCTTACTGACAAAAACAATGAGTGCATCACTGCTCATATTAAGTGAGAAAAAATATATAAATATATTAGAACTATATCTGGCATTCAGCAAATAGTACCTATTATTTGTTATTAAAAGAATCCATAGACTCTTAATAGTCAGGCCTCCTCTGGGAGTTGGACAAAATATCTGTCTTTCACACAGCTGATTATGAGTTCATTTCATCCAGAGGACTTCAAAATTTATATGTTGAAGATCACCACCAGGCAGAACCAGCATATTTTTTATTGGTGTATTATTCTAGACAAGGAGTGGTTAAGGGAAGGGCATGTAAAAATCTATGCCACCATCTTCCTAGAATTTTCCTTCTTTTTTTTTAACTTTTTAAGAATTTTTAAATTAATATTGCATACATACAGAAAGATGTGGACATCATAAGCTTATATGTTGAAGAATTCTTACAAGATTAAAACTCCTATATAATACTACCAAAAACAAGAAATAGAAAATTATCATGGGATATTTGGGTGGCTCAGTGGGCTAAAGCCTCTGCCTTTGGCTCAGGTCAGGATCCCAGGGTCCTGGTATCGAGCCCCGCATCTGCAGGGAGCCTGCTTCCTCCCCCCTCTCTCTCTGCCTGCCTCTCTACCTACTTGTGATCTCTCTCTCCCTGTCAAATAAATAAAATCTTAAAAAAAAAAAAAGAAAATTATCATTACCACAAGAGTCTTTCTCAACTCTTTTAGTCAATACACCTCCCCAAAGATTACGATTATTCTCACCTCTATCCCCAAACATTGTGTGTTTTTTTATTTTGTTTATAACTCTATATGAATGAAATCATTGTGATTTTTGTCTGGATTTTTTTGTTATAGTTGTTAACATTATATCAGTGATATTCTTTATCTACACTGTTTTGTTTATCCAGACAGCATTCATTTTTATTTCTGTGCAGTATTACCTTATTTTTTTAATTTTTTATTTTTTATAAACATATATTTTTATCCCCAGGGGTACAGGTCTGTGAATCACCAGGTTTACACACTTCACAGCACTCATCAAAGCACATACCCTCCCCAATGTCCATAATCCCACCCCCTTCTCCCAAACCCCCTCCCCCCAGCAGTATTACCTTTTTAATGAATATGTCACAATGTATTTTCCATGTTCCTGTCAAATTACTTTCATTGTCAATTACTACAGACTATATTGCTGTCAATACACTTGCCTTCTTTGGTGCAAATATATATGTATTTTTGTTGGTTATATTGTTTGTTTGATGATAGGGCATACTTATGTTCAACCTAGTAGATTTCATTAGTTTTGCAAAGTACCACCCACAGCAATATTCAAGGACTGTCATTGTTTCCCATCCTTGTAAAACTTTAGTAAGTTTATTATTTCTGTGAAATTTATTCCAGTAGATACATAGCTTCCTCACATTGTTGTTGAAGTTTAGAACATGCTATCCCAAAATATGCCACCCTGGCACATTAATTATTTTGATAAAGGCACTTGAAAAACAGCAGATGCAAGAAGTACACTCTGGCCTTGTTGCTTTTCCTTAAAAGTAGAAGATGAGATTCCCATGTGGAAGGTGTCCTCCCTATATACCAGAAGGAAAGCAACATTCTTGTGACTCTGGGAAATCGATGTGGAGAGAGTTCTATACAGACCTTGTTAAAGTAATTCTTATTTTCCTTTAGCATCCTCACATAGTTTTAGTTACTTTTCCACAATTGTCTCTCTTTTTCAGCATGGTATAAAAGCATTTAGGTCTTGCCACTTCTTTTGGTCTTCATTCCCTAGTAAGGCTTCCATTTTACATAGAACTTATATTAAATAAATTTCTATGCCTTTTCTCCTTTTGATCTGTCCTATTTTAACTTGATAATCAGGCCCAGGAAAAACCCTACCCTAACTCTATCCTAACAGTGTAGAGATAAAATTTTGGCTTCCTATATTGTTTTAATATGTCTCCCCAATCATTAAGGAAGGTGAGCCATGTTTTCATGTTTTACCAGCCAATTACATATGCTTTTACCAGCCAATTACATATGCTTTTATGTCCATTCTGAGTTGACTTTTTTCATTTATTTTAGGAGTTATTTCTGTTGTTAATAGGTAAGGAAAAAGGATACTCCAGGATACTTAATTTATAAATCTAAATCTAACTTATCATTGTCTGGCAAGCACAGTGCTATTCATGTGTGAGTTCAGGGGACATTTCTAAGCAGCAATTTGAAAGGGCAATAGCAGAAAAGCATATATCCCAAGTAAGGCAGGATTATAAATGTAAGTTTTTGCTCACAAGGTGGACTGTAAATTCGTCGTGATTGATTGGACATGTTCAGTTTTCATATCACAGATGCTGGGAAATCTGGTTTCAAAATAAGTCTGATATAAGTTGCTTAAGAGCCAGCAGGCCTAAGATTCCTTAGGGAGGTGTGCATTGCTGGAGCATAACAGAGTTTTTATTATCAATATATTTTGGATACAAGAACTTGGCCAGTTATGTGTAATGCTGTTATATCACCATTCTGATAGGCCTTTACACAAGGTTAAATGGGTTTTTTTGTTTTGCTTTGATTTAATTAAGAAAACTCTAACTTTAATGTAGACCAAATCTATTAACAGCTTTGTCTCTGAGTAATTGGGGCTTTCTTGGGCTTTTTCTTTGTTTTCTTTTGTTTTTCTTTGTTTTAAGGAAAAAGTTTTTCCTTAACCCAAAGTTAAGAACATTTTATTTATTTTATTTTCTCATTAGATTGGCAGTTTACCTAGAGTTGAATTTTATGTAAAAGGTTAGGTAGAATAAGGGTACTTTTGTCCATTTCGATATCTACTGGATGTAGCACCTTTTGTTGAAAATTCCTCAGTGTTCTGCAGTGCCACATTTGTCAAAAATCAGGTATCCTTTCATTCATGAGTCTTTCTGTGAAGTTTTAATTCTATTTTTTGTCTTTATTATTGCTTCAAAATCATTCTTTTCTACACATTAGCTTTGTAATTCCTTATGATACAGTAATGAAGATCCTAATGTATTAGCAGACTTTGTAAAGGGCTGTAAATGTGTTAGTATTAAATTAGCATAATGCTACTCCAATTCCAAAGGATTTTGGCAGGCATCATTTTATTTTATTTTATTTTATTTGATACAGTAACATTCTGATGTAGTCTGACCTCCAACCCTACGCGTTGTTCACAGTAATTATGAACCTATGACCACTAGTAATGGCCAACCAGCAAGTTTTTCCGATCCTTGTCTGAGTTCGCTAGTTGTAAATCAGAAGTAAGATCTGTAGTAGAAAAAGTTCTTTGACATAAAAATACCCAGGAAGTCAGAGAATTTGTAAATCTGTGTGTCATTTATCTAATTTTGTTTTTGACCTTTATTTTCACATTATTTGTTTTGTTTTGCATATATTTCTTCTACCTTACACAATTACTCTCACACCTCACATGACTAAGTTTCTCTAGTTGGGGATTGTGTGGGGAAGTTAAAGTATATACAACCCTGGTTTTCTGATATTATAAAAACTATATTCAAATCTTAGCTCTATAATCAGTAGATATGTAACACTGAACAAACTGAAACTACATTTATAAAACTGGAACAAAATACCACGTTTATCTATGAATTTCCAGAAACAAAGATGCTTTCTTTGTATGATAAAGATTGAGTTATCATAGAATTATCATTAAAGAGCCATGAGACAGTTCTTGTTAAATTCTTCTAGGGTGTGCTTAAGATGTTACCTTTTCAAGAGCAGACTACAAAAAAGCTTAGAAAATATTTAAAGAGTACCCAAAATCTCAGAGATGCGCTTTGAAGCACAACCTGAAATTAACTTGATTTCCTTAATTTATTCCCAGTTAACAAATAAAATCGAGACATGGAAATTCTTAGGTATTCAGAATTATTTATTTGTGTTAACTTCATTAATTTATAGGTAGATTTTTACAAACTTAATGTCAATAAATTAAGCACCGTTTAACACAAACACTGGGAAAAGAAGTATGGACTCTGATCCGTTTCCCAAGGCAACAATTTTTATTCTGCTGTGTGGATAAAGGGCTCACAGCATGTGTACCCTTGGAATGGAAGGCTTGTGGTACTTAAGTTTAACTCTTATCCTAGACCACAGGTGCATATTGCTCCATCTCTCCAATCCTAGGAGTGCTTTGGCAACAAGGTAAGGGCTCAGAATATTCTGTCAGTAGAGCATATTTAATGCCAGTAAAGCAATCCTATTCTGAGAAGAGGCACAGATATTTGAGTAACTGTCCATGTTGCTCAAACTGCATTGTCTCTGTCTTTCAAAGTCATATACATTTTTCACTAATGTTCATGGTTTTTTCCCGAGAATATGGGTCATAGGAATTATTCCTCTCCTTAATTGCTTTCAAGTGTTCAGGGGAAGAGGGACAGATGTAAGTATGTTTAGCTCAACTATTTTATATAATTTTGAGAGATCAGTTTAACAAATAAAAAACATTTTTTTAATTTATTTTTTTTTAAATAAACCTATAATGTATTTTTATCCCCAGGGGTACAGGTCTGTGAATTGCCAGAAAAACTTTTTTTTTTTTTTTTTTTATCTGGGTCATCTTGACTAGCTTAAAATTATTTTTAATTCATGATACATATTGAGCCAAAATATACTTGCTGTAAGAATGCTAAACACTTAAATGACCTTGACTCTTCTCTAAATAAGGAAACCATCTGTAGAGGAAAATTGCCATATGCAGACTGAAACTTCAACACCTTTTCTTTCCTCAAATACAAATTTAGATAATCACAAATAAGCCTTACAGAAAAATATTTTATACTCCCAAAGTTCCTTAAAAACGCCATTCCCTTGAGACAACTTTAACTTATATCTATGTGTTAGTCTAAATATTTCCCACACGGCAGTCAACTGTTTTGTTTTATTTTAAATTTTATACATCATATTGTATTGAATATAAAGAACCAAAAATATACCCAAATAACAAAATAGATACAGTCCACTTGTACACTAGCTTAATTAACTTTGGTTAGGAATATCTTCCCAGTGCGGAAGACTATAACTCTTAAATGAACAAAACATGTTACTTTGAGTTTAACAAAGCTATGAAAATATCGCTATCAAATTCTAGAGCCCCTGACTTCTTTCCTTATAATCTCTTTGATTTGTACTATGAGATTCTTCTTGTGTAGAATTCTGACAAATGGCTCTGAGGCAGTCAAATAGACGCCAAGCTTATGGTTTCCTGCTGACTGTTGAGAACAATAGTATATTTTGCAATGTAAGATCTTACATAGGTGTGATACATGGGTATAGTTGCAAAAATGTGGATGAATCTTTTCTTTTTTATGCTTAAGCAAAGGAGGAAGCACAACTCCTAGTTTTAAGTAGCATTTTTTTTTAAAGATTTTATTTATTTATTTGACAGAGATCACAGAGAAGCAGGCAGAGAGAGAGAGAGGAAGGGAAACAGGCTCCCTGCTGAGCAGAGAGCCTGATGCAGGGCTCGATCCCAGGACCCTGAGACTATGACCTGAGCCGAAGGCAGAGGCTTAACCCACTGAGCCACCCAGGCGCCCCTTAAGTAGCATTTAAAATAAAAAATAAATTATATTAAAAAAAAGAAAAAAATTTTTTTAAAGATTTTATTTATTTATCGGGGGGGGGGGGAGCGAGCACAGGCAAACAGAATGGCAGGCAGAGGGAGAAGCAGGCTCCCTGCTGAGCAAGAAGCTGGATGTGGGACTCGATTCCAGGACTCCGGGATCATGACCTGAGCTGAAGGCAGCTGCCCAACCAACTGAGCCACCCAGGCGTCCCAAGTAGCATTTTTAAAAGTCATTTATACTCTAACATATACCTGTTGTTAAAATATTGAAAACATAAGGGAGTTTTGAAGAAAAACAATAATAAGCGATTTTTTTTTCTCTCAGAAAGCATGATTTAAAGAATTGTCAGATATCATCTGGTCTTATAATTCAGCTGATTTTAAGGATTTATGCTGCAGTAGTTAGTATGATTACTTTGAGACTAAATTTTCATAATTACTTTTTTTGTTCAAAGATTTTATTTATTTATTTGACAGAGAGAGATCACAAGTAGGCAGAGAGGCAGGCAGAGAGAAAGGGGGATTCATAATGACTTTTAATAGAAGCTGTACCAGTCAGAATCTAGTGAGCTTTTTGGAAGATATCCTTCATCATATTGAGGAATTTGTATGCTATTCTTAGTTTAGTGAAACTTACTAGGAATGACTATTGGAATTTGTATGTTTTTCTTAGTTTAGTTACTTACTAGGAATGACTGTTGGAATTTGTGCAATACTTTTTCTGCAACAATAGGGATGATCATACATTTCTGCTTTTTCAGTCTGTTAATATGATGAGTTACTTTTATTGATTTCAAAATGTTAAATCAGCCTTGCATTCTTTTTTTTTAAATATATATAAAACAATGAATCATGGAACACTTCATCTAAAACTAATGATGTACTGTATGGTGACTAACATAACATAATATATTAAAAAAAAAGACATGGACAAAGCCATGATTTAATAAACAAATGCAAATCACTGGTATTAAAATTCTCATTAAAATAAAATAATATCTACCTGCAGAAAAAAAAAAGAATGCAACTTTCTTTTTTTATTTATATTCGGTTAAACCCTGTTGGTTGTATTTTATGCACTTGTACATTACTGGATTTAATTTGGTGAAATTTGTTAAGAATTTCATATCTAGACTTGAGGCCTATTAATTTCCTTTTCATAAAATTACATTTATTTGGGTTATTTCCCTTTGCATCTACTTTTAATGTGTATATTAATATATTTTGTCTTAGAAATGCCAACTTGATTATTGTTTTCCTGGTTTGTTTTATCTGTTCTTTTATTTTCATTTTCCTCTCCTGTATTGAGCTCATTGTATTATTTTAAGTCTTTATTGGTTTCTTGTCTATACCTGTTTGTTATTTATCAATTGTCATAAGGGTTATATGATATGTACTTAATACCAGGTATTTTTAAAAAATGTAGTGCTTCACATGTATTCTAAGCACTTTCTTGCTACCCTTCGCTTTACTGTTGTTATATGTTAGTTTTCTTGCTTCTTATTTCAGAACAGTGGTAGACTCGTAAGATGAATTGGATAGTATTCCTGTCTCCTCAGTTTTTTAGAAAAAATATAATCTCCCCTGTGAAATGATATGAAGAGTTATTTGTGGGAAGAATTTTAACTGCAAATAATTACTTTAATAAATATAAGAAAATGTATTTTTGTATTCTTGAGTTTTTGTAACTTGTGTCTGTCAAAGAATTTATCCATTTCATCCATGTTCAACTTTTTGACATTACATTATTTGTAATATTAACATATTATCATTTTATTATCTATATATTCTCAGTCTACTGAGACTTTTTATTAGAGTATATATTTGTATATTTATTATGGTGTATATATTATGACGCATAATTTATTATGATATATATTCAGTATATAGTCTGTCTTGATAAATGCTCATATTCACTTGAAAAGAATATGCATATTACCATCCCACCTAATATCTATTCTTTTTGTAATGTATGTTCTAGAAATGTAAATTATGTTAATTTTGTTGATAATATTCAAATTTTCTGTATCTTGAAAGATTTTCTCGCTATCCTAACAATTATTGAGAAAAGGAATTTAATTCTATAAACATAATTGCAGGTTAGGAATTTGTCTATTTTATATATTCTTACCAGTTTTTGCTTTATGTGTTTTGAAGCTCTGGTATTAGATGCATAAACACTTAGGATTGTTATGCCTTCCTAAGAATTGACACCTTTATCACTATTAAATGACCCTTTCTTCCCTGTTCTTTTTTCTGGAATCTACTTTGGTATCAGTTGAGCTAATCCAGCTTCTTTTGGTTAGTACTTGCATGATCTATCCTTTTTCCTTCTTTGAATTAGAATGTATTTGTGCTTTTATATTATAATTAGGTTTCTTATATATATTTCATACAGTTAGATTTTGCATTTTTATCTATTTTGGCAATGTCTGTCTTTTAATTGAGTTCCTTAAGACATTTTAAATTCATGTGATTTTTTTAATATATTTACATTTGATGGACTGACCTCGGTCTTGTATCACGAAGATAAAGGCCATACTTCAGTGTGAATCAGAAAGCTAGAGACAATATGGAACAAAGACAGCTTAGCTGCCATATCTGCCTGGGACTTCTATGTGAGTGTGATTTTGCTTTTTTAAATTTTACTTCTCTTATTCTATGTACCTATTACAGCTGAGTATAAATATAAATATATATATATTTATATTCATATAAAATTAAGTGTATATTTATATTCATATATATATACATTTAAATATATATAATTTTAAATAAATATAGCATTACTTCTGGACTCTGGAGCTGAAGCAAATTTCTCTATTTTATATCTTAGTATTTTCATCAAAATTAAGTTGGAGAGAGTCAGACAGAGCTATGATAAATTATCAGAAATATATAAAAATAGAAAGAAGATATTATAGACCTTTTACTATAAGTCAGCTACTGAAATAAACTACAAGCAGTTTATTCAAACATATACAATGACACTATGTATGTTACTTAGGAAATTGTATGTTATTTTTATATAAGTATATGATGGATATTGCCTATAAGAAGTATATTGACATCAATAATCTTGTACCTAAGATTGAAGATTAGAAATAAAATTTATAAATATTTTTCTCTAAAAGGTAAGCTTCGTGCATTTTTGAGGGGACACTTTTCATATCTATGTCTTATATTTTATGTAATACTGCCATTTGAATGAATAATATGACTTCAAATTTAATTACAGAACAACTTGTGATTGCTCACTTTGTAGTTTTAGCAATATCTACATAGTATATTATTTATGTGGTGCTGGAATAAGACATTTCTGATTTTAAATAAATAAATAATTTTAGGACTTACCTTTTTTCCCCTTTTCCCTTTTGGTTATGTTATTTTGTAAAATTTTGGTAACTCAAAATGCTACTTATACCTTCAAATATATTTTTGAAATATTTGAGGGAACATTCAATAAATACTAACTAAAAATGCCAAAATATGTACGAATAAGCTTTACTATTTTTTCAAGATAGAGTAACCCAAAATGTGCACGTCACACCTAGACACAAAATAAAATCTCTGATAATTGGACAAATTTTACCCATCTTTGACTATAAATTTATATTCTGTATATTGCATTATTAGCAGTGGCACTGAACATTAAAAAGCATATTTGAACTCTTATTACAGTATGTGTGTTACATTATGTGTTTAATCTACTTGATTATAAATTAACATAGTATTAAGTTCAAACTGTTATTTAGAGTATTTGCCATGTATCTCATGATGTCAGCTTCTGAACACATTATGCCAAAGGAAATATTATTTAGTTATTCAGCAAATTGGCAAAGATGTGGAAAACTAAAAATTCAGTTTATTTCAATAGCATAAAGTTTTTAAATTCACTATCACTATTTCCAACATTGATTTAAGCATATAAATTAGATGTAGTTTATATAACTTAAAATAAAATACAAGTTTCAAGAATGAGCTTTGAAATACAAAACTGTACCATATGCATTCCCTGACTTTATTTTATGACCTTAACACTCCAGCCATCTAGGATGTATTTTTTTTTTTAAAGATTTTATTTATTTATTTGACAGAGAGATATCACAAGCAGATGGAGAGGCAGGCAGAGAGGGAGATAGAGGTAAGAGGGAAGCAGGCTCCCTGCTGAGCGGAGAGCCTGATGTGGGACTCGATCCCAGGACCCCGAGATCACGACCTGAGCCGAAGGCAGCGGCTTAACCCACTGAGCCACCCAGGCGCCCATCTAGGATGTATTTTTATGAGATGATATACTGATGGTAAAAAGGAGGAAAACAGAATTCCGAGTTCACATAGTCTTATGTTGAAATAGATTAAGCATTATTCTTACTTTTTTTTTTTTTTTTTTTAGCACAACACGTATCTTTGATGAAATCAAATATTCCTTGTGCTTGATTGGAGATTATTTAAGTAGTTTCTTTATTCTCTGTTGGCAAGCTTTATTTTTACCCAACATTTCTTTTTTTACCTACACGCTTAGATTTCCAACATCTTTTCTTATAGATCTAAACCAAATATGTTAAATATATCCCTCAGAAATCTAAAGGTATTTTTCTTCTATTTCTCTGCAGTGACCTTTCTCATCAGTAGATAAATAATTGCTGACTTCACTATTTTAGTTTTGACAGCCAAAGTATAAATCCTTCTGAGAATATTTGCTTTAAGAGAGAACAAGATCTTTTGTTCTTAGAATATTCTCTGTTGATAAGATTCATGTTGTTTCTCTTTGTGACCTTTTTATAGTTGATCACATCTTTCAAGTTATCTCTTTTTTGAAGGTTTGCATTTCTGAAGTACTCTCTGTTTTCTTAGACATAATTCATTACTAGACACCTCAGGTGAAGGTGAAATTATGTAACTAACTGCATTGGAAAACTTGTATTTTTCTGCTACCTTTCACCATCATCTGCATGGTTACTTTTTCTGTGGCTTTAAAGTTTACATCAGATAATTCAAACTTGTGTGCTATCATTCATTTTTTTTAAAACATGTACTTGCTTTTGCTCTTGGATATCTTAGTTTTTCTGAAAATAGTACATGAAAAAATCTTTGTCTTTTAAACTCTCCCTATATCTTAACTACAATATGAGTGGTTCTGACTTGGATTTTTTTTTTTTTCAAATCCATTCTGTATTTATTACACTATAATATGAAATTTATGTGAAAATCCTGTGTTAATTCAGTGAGTGATGATTTATTTTTGCCTTGGCTTACTTAATCATGTTTTCTTACATTTTATAATATTAAGTATATTATCATTGGCATTAAGGTGTGTCTGACTTTGGTCTCTGTTCTCACAAACTCATTCCTTTTCTAACTATTATGTAAGAATAATCTTTGTTGTTACAAGTCTTTTTTTTTTTTTTTTAACTTACTCCCTTTTTTTTTTTTTAAGATTTTGATTTATTTATTTGACAGAGAGAGTAGAGCACAAGCAGGGGGAGTGGAAGGCAGAGGGAAAGGAAGAAGCAGGCTCTCCACTGAGCAAGGGGCCCAAGGCAGGGCTCGATGAGGACCTCGATGTGGGGCTCGATTTGGGGCTCAATGTGAGGCTCTATCCAGAACCTTGGGATCATGACCTAAGCCAAAGGTAGATGCTTAACCACTGAGCCACTGAGGCACCCTTGTTATAGGTCTTTTTAATGGACATCATATTCTTAGTTGTAAACTTAAATGTATTTAAAACTTAAATGCATTTATAGAACTCTGTCATGTTCAAAAACAGTGATCAGTGAGATGTCTTTACTTCTGTATTCAGTGAGTATTTGTTAAAGATTGATATTTAATGAAGCTACTTAGGAAGTTACATTGACTTGTTTATATGTTTTTTCACACTCTTATTAAAATATTAATTAATGAAATTACTTTTTATTTAAATACATATATTGATAATTGTGATTAGCAATAGAAAAACATCATTACCATAACATAACTGATAGTCTGTTCTGCTCTGAAGACACCTCAATCTCTCTGAAGTCATCAACTTCGAGTCATAGCATAATACCTCTATTTCTCCTGAGAGATAGAAAAACGGGATTTCTTTTTCTATAACATCTTTTATGTAGTTATTGCAAACTCAATGTGATGTGATTTTCACAAGTCTTAGTTTCATACTCATTCAGCAATTGTATGTAGGCAATTATTCAATTACATTTTGCTTCTAAAACCCTGAGACAATTATGATAAGAGCAACAATATACTCTAGACAGTTTTCAGTGACGAGCACTTTTATAACATGTCTGTACAGTTGAAGACAAATTTATCATATAGTCCTTGTTCCTCATCTTTGTGAACCTTGAAATAATTTGTTTCTCTCTTTAATCTTTAAATGTGTCTAAAATATCACATGTTTTTAGAAAAAAAAAATAAAAATACTGAAAAACACTTCCAGTAATTCTCAAAAGTAAATTCGAGATGGATAAATATAGAGAGAAATGTTGAAAGTATTAATTGAACACCTACCAGGATTTCATATTAAGTAATTTAATTGTATTTAATTTGATACTTAGAATCCTATGAAGCAGGTTGATATTTCTCACTGGATGTTCTGATGTCTAGAATGCTCTTCTCTTCAGACCTCCATTAGATAATTTCTTTTCATTGTTCATGTCTCAGCTCAAGTTAAAATAAAAATGTGAAAGTGGTCTTCTTCATTGATCTCACAACATAAATAAAATAACTTTTTATTTTATTTTTGTAACCCCTTTTGTCATTCCTATCAAATAGTAGATTTTTAAAATGTCTTCATATTCTCAGGAATAGTTAGAATATTTAGAATATAATACCATGATTTCCTCATGCCTTCCATACTAGTCAATCAGAGCAATCAGACACTGCTAGACTCTTTCCTTCAATAGGTACCTCAGGTGAATTTAAGAACTCATTAAGTGACTACATTGTCACAATAGGACATAGGTTAATAAGGTCCCATTTTTCTTTGGCCACCTGATTTGATTATTCCTGGCTTCAGTTCCAATAGTTGTGACAATTTAACTCAGATTCTCAATATTGGTATATTTTTATACTACTTCGAATACCAAATACTGAATCACTTTTCTTTCAGCATAGAAAATGGAAAATTCGGTGGGTATTTTAACAAAATAAGGTTTACTCAACATGGAAAATCAATGCTTACAGAAATTTTTAATGAGTTGGAAGAGCAACATCTAGGCCAGATCTCCAGAAATTTCTTCTCAAACTGACATTGGTGTTCCCACATCTGAAGTCTTTTCTGGAACTAGTAAGAACAAAAGCATACCCATGACACCACTGCTACTGTGACTGACCTCTTTATACCCATGAATTGAGTCTTCCTGACATTTTCATAAGAAGTCTCAAAACACTCACAAAACTGAAGAACAGGCACTGGAACACAGAGTATGAGCCATTTGACCCCCAACTGCCTCTAGACACTAAGAAACATGGAAAATATGCAATAAAATGTTGCTGCAAAAAGTCTTTACTTTCAATAATTTTTCTAGTTGAGAAGTAGGACATTAGCCTTGGCCCCTCAGCCTCATTTCTCCCTTCTAAACCATATGTCACTTGGCATAACTTATATTTTAATATTTATTTTGAACTTTTACTTGGTGTAACTTCTATTTTACCCACTGGTAAAAGGAGAAGCTAGATAGCAAACACTCTTTTACTGCTACTCCTCACCATTAGAAAATATAATATTCAATGTCAACAAACATTCTAAAGCACTTAGGAATAAATTTAAGAACCATTTTATAGTGTTATTTTGGAAAAAATGCATTACATAAAGGAAGGTAAATATAATTGGAATAACACACCATATTAGAGCATTAAAAGTTAATATCACAAAGAAGTAAATTCTCTGTATATGCATTTTAATAATAATCATCATCAAAATGCAGTTTTTAATATAATTTGGGAAAAAAGACTCACATGAAAGTATAAAAAAAATAATAAGACAGTGTTTTACAAAGAAAAATGAGGAAGAATTGCCATAGCAACATTTATGGCAAAGCATAGCAAACAAAACATTGTATATTTACTTGGGTAAAATGAATTTATGAATTTATGATCAGAACAAACAATCCAGAAACTGATACATGATGATAAGGATATTTATTATAGTATAGAGGTGATATTATAAATCACTATGTAAAGCTCTATTATCCCAGATAAAACA
Source organism: Mustela nigripes (assembly GCF_022355385.1). Taxonomy (NCBI): domain Eukaryota; kingdom Metazoa; phylum Chordata; class Mammalia; order Carnivora; family Mustelidae; genus Mustela; species Mustela nigripes. The sequence continues at coordinate 90,963,325 of NC_081569.1, forward strand.
AAACATTTATAAAAACTAAGAATGACTAGACTTCTGTAATAAAAATAACAAGATTAGATATTAATCTCACACCATACACAAAATGAAATCCTACCTGAATTAAAAACCTAAGTGTAGAAACATTTTTTATGTGTTTTCATTTTATTTAGGAATATTGATTCATTAAACAAGATACCAAAATATAAAAGAAAAGATTGAATATAGCAATGTTAATACAAAAGATACTATATACATATTTATGGGGTGCTTGGGTGGCTCAGTTGGTTGATTGTCAGTCTCTTGATTTCGCCTCAGTTCATGATCTAGGGCTATGAGATAGAGCCCTGGTGTGGAGCCTGCTTAAGATTTGAACTATCCCTGGGGTGCTTGGGTGGCTCAATTGGTTGAATTCAGCTCAAGTCATGATCTCAGGGACCTGAGATTGTGTGCCACATCGAGCCCAGGTCCAACTCTGCACTCAGCAGGCAGTCTGCTTGAGGATTCTCTCTCCCCACCTCTTCCCCTCCCCTCACTTGCATGCACTGCCCCCCCAATAAATCTTAAAAAATAAAAAATATTCCCTCCCTCTTCCTCTGCCCCTCCCCTGCTAAAAAATTATATACATATTTAAAAGACAAAAGGCACATTGATGGAAGATATACACAATATATGTGTATCTATTTGTTACAATAGAGATCTTTTCCAGTTTCACAGTAAGTGCCAAATGTTCCCACATCTCAAACTAAAAATCCAGACTATCTGTGATAAGAAGGCCAAGAACTGTTCCACCCTACCCCCCATAGTTCATTGCTTAACCCAGGTTATATGAGGATCCATGCTTTTCTGAAGATATTGATCCTTACATCGCAGAGGATCAGAGGTGGTTTGAATCTAGTGTGAGATCATTGGAGAGTATAAAAATTTCCTCCTAGACTTTGAGAAACACAATATACCAGAATTTGGCTTAAAACTGAAGGAAAAGGGGCACCCGGGTGGCTCAGTGGGTTAAGCCTCTGCCTTCGGCTCAGGTCATGATCCCAGCATCCCGGGATCGAGCCCCACATTGGGCTCTCTGCTCAGCGGGGAGCCTGCTTCTCCCTCTCTCTGCCTGCCTCTCTGCCTACTTGTGATCTCTCTCTTTCTCTGTCAAATAAATAATAAAGCTTAAAAAAAAAAAACTGAAGGAAAAAAAAGAAGGGAAGAAGGATATTCAGCTGAGTTACTGTATCATAGAATAACCTGGAAGTTTAGGAGACTGTATACAAATGGATTGTGGATGAGCAATATTTTCCGTAAAACCAAGAGTATGGCAATAGGCTTTGGAGAACTCAGAACAAAGTGGAATTCATAGATGGTCAGCAAGAGTCAGACAATTCCAACTCAGAAATCCTTAGCAATGGAAAGAAATCTATTAAAAACTCACTGAGTGCACCAAAAGAGAGACATTTTTAGACACCTGCAAAGAATGAAAGAACCAAATACAATTCATACTGGTGTCAGCAGAGAAAAACACTTGAGTTTTTTTAATGTTTCTCTTTCCTCACTTCAGCTAGTTGCTAGAAGTAGCTTAGTGAGGAGTAGAAGTGCTAGTACAAGACAAGGAGCAGGGGAGGTGTATACCCCGGACTAAGTTCAAGCTGAAAGAGAGGAAATTAACTAATTTAGAATTTTTAATATTTTATGAGACTACATATATTAATAAGTAACTTAAGACTATTTAGGGGAACTCAGTGAACAGAGACTTTACTGTTCATTTATTTTATCTCTAGAAAATTATGAAGAGTAATGGGACTCATTTTAGATTTGATGGGAGGAGGGTGGAAAAATAAGACCTTATATAGATGATTTGAATGGTTAGCATGGGTAGAATATGGTGGAGAATAATATAAATACCACTTTTTCAGTTTTTTGGTTCAGGTGTATTATTCAGATACCAAAGATTATTATTCAGATGAGATAAATAACATACCCATTAATGATAACAAAGCAATAATATAGTAAAATTTTTAAAAAGTGAATAACAATATGCTAATGAAATTCACTGAACTAGAAGGAAACATACTTTAACATATACAAATATTGTCAAAAGAAGTAACCATGGTGGTAGCAGGTTACTTCTTTTGTTCATAGCTAACATAATTTCAGACACATACTATAGCAGATATTAAAATATGTTGAACCATAAAAAATTTCTAGAAGATAGTAGGGATACATTTTTATATAATTTTAACATGAATACAGATTTTCTTTTTATGCATGGATTTCAGAAATGTCATCAAGAAGGTTTCAAAACCATTGATTCAATAGGATTTTAATCAGCATCTACTATGCTTAAGGAACTGTGTGCTAAGTAATTAAATAAAATAGTGGAAAAAAGACATCTTTTCTATACTCATGGGAAGAATAGCCTTTAAAAGAGACCAGTTAATCCAAAAAAAAAAAAAAAATCACACAAGGAAAGAGCTGTAAAAGACATGGTCTGTGTAGGATGATATTTGGAACAATGTGGCCAATAATGAGATTTAACATAAAGAAGTTCAGGGATAGATTTCTTTATAAAATAATGCTTGAACTGATAGAAAGAAGGAATATTGGAGAATGGGGAAAGCAAAAGGACTTGTAACAAAGGTGAGAAGGATACCTTCTGCTCCACTCTCTCTTTCTTCTTCTTCTGGAATCCCAATTATTCTAATGTTGTTTTGTCTTATGGTGTCACTTATATCTCGAATTCTACCCTCGTGGTCCAGTAGCTGTTTGTCCCTCTTTTGCTCAGCTTCTTTA
>NC_081569.1:90966484-90991444 GCF_022355385.1 Mustela nigripes
GTGAAGTGTGTAAACCTGGTGATTCACAGACCTGTACCACTGGGGATAAAAATACATGTTTATAAAAAATAAAAAATTATATTTAAAAAAAAAAAAAGGTGAGAAGTAAGGAAGAAGTGAGTTAAGAATGAGGTAATTGAGAGCAGTGTGCAGAGTTTAAGAAAAGACCTGATATGAAATGAAATGAAAAATTTAGGTAGGGGCTTAACATGGAGGCTTTTCTGGGCTATGTTAATGAATGTTAACTCTATGCTGTGTGTATCAGAAAGATGGTGAAGGAGTTAAAGTTTGATTTGGATAATAATTTTAGTTCATAAATACAATTTTAAATGATCATTCTGGTTATAGCCTGAACAATATGTGATGTCTTTAGGTGAGTGATTTTACATTATCTCTATGGACTTTTCATGGGTAGTCTATCTCTGATAGACTTTTGATGTTAGCTAAGGAAGAGATTAGTAAATTTGCACAACTTTGAATGAGAATACTGCAAAGAAATGAGGAAAGAAGGTAGTAAACTTTTAGTAAAAAAAAAAAAAAAAAGATATAATCAGACTCTGTCCCTTTTGTAGCAACTGGGATTTATTGCCAGAACAAACAAAAACACAAGATGTCAGAGGCCCTCAGCCGTGGAAAGGCAGAATCTGTACTACTGACCTAAGACTAACAATAGAATCTAGACGTAGAATGAGAAACTGGCTTAAACAGTAGATGATTAAAATATATTCAGAGGAGTGGTCCAGATGGCAGTTAACCCTTAGTCACTGTAGTTAAACTGTAGCCTTCCAGAGGCAAATCCTTGATCAAATAGAATTACTATAGATGAGAAAAATGAAATATCCAATCGTGTAGGACATATTTACAACTTAGATACTGTGTAAGACAGCCCCTGCAACAATAGCGTATAATTTTTTTTTTCCTTTAAAGATTTATTTATTTATTTATTTGACAATGAGAGAGATAGAGAGAGAGAGAGAGGATACAAGCTTGAGCTAGTAGAGGGAGGAACAGAGGGAGGGGATCTTCAAGCAAACTCTCCGATCAGCTAGGAGCCTAGTGCAGGCCTCCGTCTCACAACCATGAGATCCTGACCTGAACCAAAACCAAGATTCCGGATGCTTACAGACTGAGCCACCCAGGTGACCTTGTTTGTTTTTACTTATGAACTAGTGAAACCCTTTTAGGTTGACTATTTTGGAAAACAGGACTGATAAATTTAGATCATGTTTGCATAATTTAATATTGGATGAGGACTCTTAACAATGGAGAAGAAAAAACTCAAGTAGAAAATACTGGGCTTTTTATGATTATTCATTTGATGATGTGAGTTATTAAATGAAAAATATATATAAAAGAAGCCTTTAAGTCGTTAACTCCATGGTGATAGAGCTGATGTGTTTTTTTCTTAGTGATTAGGTGTTATTTAATTTTTGGTGTTTTTAGTTTTATTTTTACATACTTAGAGTTTCTTTTTTTAGCTTCTAATTTTTTTAATAATAAATGTGTATTGCTGTCTTTTGTTAAATTATAATCAGTTATCTCCTTCAGACAATAACTTAACTGCTTATGTTGCTTGAAGCTAATGTCTTTCTGAGAACAGCCAGAAAATCTGGGGGTACAAATAGAAACATCTGTCTGAAGGCACAGAGGAGCTACTCCCAAGGCAGTGAATGAACTTTTTCTAAATGAGATAAAGAGGTGAACCAAGAGAGTTAAATCCAACGGTTAGATGTTTTTCTCCTTGAGGCAATTATGAATTCTAAAGTAAAAGTGTCAGTGTAAAGGCTAGGAGGCAAGCTGACTTACACGAACTAGAGGGGAAAAAATGGTTTACAGGACACCAAGGAGAGGGGCCTGGTAAAGAACAAAGGCTCTCATTGTGGCACTGCTGCTGTACCCTAGAAGTAAGGAAGGACAGGAAAGAACCAGATCTCAAAGGAAGAAAGCCTTGCTTTGACTCAGTTCTTTCTGCCTTGAGCAAAATTCTCTGCCAAAAGTTAAGCAGATTACTTCTGGAGGAAGATAAAATTACCCAGAGCCATCATTATTTTCAACAAAATTTGATACTGTGCTTGGCATCTTAAAAAAATTAGCAAAATATAAAAATAGCTAGACATTAAAAAAGAACTGTCCAAAAAATTATGAAATACACAATATAAATATTCAAGCAATACGTAAAAAAGTGAATATATGTTTAGTTGAAGTTGCAGAAAGAGGACAAAAACAAAGCCACATGTAAATTTAAAATAGGAAAATGACTAAAAACTACAAAGCAGAATCATTAAAAAAAAACCTTAATGTTTTCTACTTTAGCACATTTATTTTAAAGATTAAAAAAAAAAAGATTTTATTATTTGTCAAAGAGAGATTGAGAGAGAGTGCAAGTGTGTGCACAAGCAGGGGGAGCAGCAAGCACAGGCAGCGATGGAGGACTGGATCCTAGGACTGTAGAATCATGACCTGAGCTGAAGGCAGAAGCTTACCAGAATGAGTCACCCAGGCATCCCTTTAACACATTTTTGTTTGTTTGTTTGTTTTGTTTTGTTTTGTTTTGTTTTACATTGTCATTTCACACTTGTTCATGGACACTTAGAATGACATATACTAAGATGTATTTGACATTTTGTTTCCTTTTTTATACCAATACTTCATCAGGTTTGTCAGTGTTAGGTGGATTTCTAAATATAGTGCTTCTCATTCAGGAAAAGCATAAAAGAAAACCTCAATCAAGAGCTGCCCCTTGTCATTCACGTCCTGGTTGGATATGGGGTGATAATATACATAAAGAAGTATTTTTTTTATTAACATGTAATGTATTATTTGTTTCAGGGGTACAGGTCTGTGAATCTTCAGTCTTATATAATTCACAGCACTCACCATAGCACGTACCCTCCCCAGTGTCCAACACCCAGCCACCCCATCCCTCTCCCCTATCCCCCAGCAACCCTCAGTTTGTTTCCTGAGATTAAAGTCTCTTATGGTTTGTTTCCCCCCACACAGATCCCATTTTGTTTCATTTTTCCCTCCCTTTCCTCACCATCCCCACTCTGCCTCTCAAATTCCTCATATCAGTGAGATCACATGATAACTGTCTTTCTCTGATTGACTTATTTTGCTTAGCATAATACCTTCTAGTTCCATCCACATTGTTGGAAATGGCAGGATTTCAGTTTTTTGATGGCTGCATAGTATTCCGTGTTTGTGTGTGCGCGCGCACGTTTGCCACGCGCATGCATGTGTGTGTATCAGCCACAATTCCTCTGTTGATGGACATCTGGGCTCTTTCCATAGTTTGGCTATTGTGGACATTGCTGCTAAAAACATTTGGGTGCACGTGCCCCTTCGGGTCACTACATTTGTATATTTTGGAGTAAATACCCAGTAGTGCAATTGCTGGGTCATAGGGTATCTCTATTCATAAAGAAGTATTTTTATACATAATTGGGCATTTGAAGTCAGCAAGTACAAAAATATTGCATTTTAAATTACAAAATGTACATACATGATTCAAAAAAATTCATAATTATGCAGAAAGTAAAAAATAAAGTCTTAAAAAGGAAATATCTTCTCCCCCAATGAATCCACTAATGATACTATCCTATTTAAGGCCAGTGAAACCTGCAGTAGACAAAATAATGGCCTCCCGGAGACATCCATGCCTTTATTTCCAGAATTTGTGAACATCTTAAGTTACGTGGAAAAGAGATATTAGGTTGCAAACAAAATTAGGGTACTCATCAGCTGACCTTGAGAAGATAAACTTATTTTTGAAATATTCTTAAAATGTTGAGATTATTTGGCTGTTCTCAGTATAATCACAAGAGTCCTTACAAGTGAGAGAGGGAGGCAGAAAAAAGAATAAGAGAGATGGCAGCACAAGAAGGACTTGCTTTATGATTACCAGCTTCAAAGAGGAAGAGAAAAGACTACAAGCTAAACATACAAGTAGTTTCTAAAAGCTGGAAAAGACAAGGGAAATTATTCTCTTATGAATACTATGCAGCCATCAAAAGAAATGAAATCTTGCCATTTGCGACAACATGGATGGAACTAGAGCGTATCATGCTTAGCGAAATAAGTCAAGCAGAGAAAGACAACTATCATATGATCTCCCTGATATGAGGAAGTGGTGATGCAACGTGGGGGCTTAAGTGGGTAGGAGAAGAATAAATTAAGGAAGATGGGATTGGGAGGGAGACAAACCATAAGTGACTCTTAATCTCACAAAACAAACTGAGGGTTGCTGGGGGGAGGGGGTTTGGGACAAGGGGGTGGGATTATGGACATTGGGGAGGGTATGTGCTTTGGTGAGTGCTGTGAAGTGTGTAAAGCTGGTGATTCACAGACCTGTACCCCTGGGGATAAAAATATATGTTTATAAAAAATAAAAAATTTAAAAAAAAAAAAAAGACTCCAGAAAAAGTGCAGCACTGCAGACACTTTTGTTGTAGCCATCTGAGACCAATTTAGAATTCTTACCTCCACAACTTTGAGGTAGTCAATTTATGTTGTTTTAAGTCACTAATTTTTTGGTAATTTTGGCAATTTGTTACAACAGCAATAGGACAATAATCTGATATGTTAAAAACAAGGTATATTTTATTTACACAGATTGGAAACCCATGGAGAGCAATGCAACTTACCTGGAGTTCTCCATAGTTGTATAGTATACAGCTTAGGGAACTACATGTGATGATGGCCATGATTCTGTACCTCATTATTTTTGCTTATGTGATAGAGATATTTCTTTATCGGTACATACAGAGCTTTCTTCCTCATTAATAATGCATGATATTCTATTTTATGATGGTACCATAATTTAACTATACTTTAACCCTAAATTAAAGCCATTGAAGTAGAAAGCCTATCATCTATATTCATAATTAAGGGAAGCATAACTTAATACATATTGAAGATACTTAAATTGCTCACAGTATTAGTTGTTGCAAATAACACAATCACTCTCTGTAATGTATTGGCTTATTTTTAAAAGTGTATCTGTAGGCATCATACCTAAGGTACAAGATGCAGTCTTCATTTCATAGTCAAATGACCATGTGCTAGACATTGTAAAAGTCATCCCATAGGTGTGTTTTATTGTGTGTGTGTTTTGTTTTGTTTTGTAATTTAATCTCAAGAGTATCCCATGGAATCTAGGTACATTTGTTTTCATTTTATACCAAAAGAAGCTAAAGTTAAGATATATTGTTTTTATATGCCCTAAGAGTTTGAACAAAGTTAATTGCTCTTAAACACCTTTCCCTGTAATCATGCGGCACTTTTGCAATGAAGTTTTCAAATTTGAAAACTCAAATGTCAAAGCAAATTGAACAAATAGTTTGATCAACAATTGACTGTAACTTAGCTTGTTTAAAATATTTTCAGGTCATTATTGGAAAATTTAGAGAAAAGCAAAGTCATTTAACACAGTGGTACAGTAGTTTTAATGCTATTTTTCTTAATGCAAAGAAAAAATGGCTTTCAATAGAGATAGCTATGGCTAGAAATATACTATATATTAAATATATGATATATATTTTTTAAGTCAAGGGACGTTAGAGGGAAGAATATATATTTCTTGTGTGTATTATAGCAGTTTTTCAGACTAATTTGTCTGCCAATTGGGTGGTGAGAGCTCTGCAAACTTTTTAAATAATTTCCCTTGTACTTTTGTTCATGTCAGTGCAATTAAGGTGACTTTTATATCTCTGCATAGATTTACATGATTCCATGTATTAATTTTCCTACATTAGGACCAAACACTAAACCATTCTCCTCAAAAACACTGAGATTTGTTTGTAAGAGACATTTTATTTTTTTTAACACAAATAGAGAGATGCATATATTAAAAATGTAGCTAATGTTATTGTTTTATTATGGATCAAATTTCAATGGTACAGCTGTAGTTTCTAGTTTCTATTTATAGTTTAAAGTCAAAACTAGGTTTTCAGATTTAACTTTAATGTTAATTGAAATTTTGAGATGCCTGCATGACTCAGTGGGTTAAAGCATCTCCCTTCAGCTCAGGTCATGATCCCCAGGGTCATTGAATCCAGTCTGCATCTGCCTCCTTCCTCATTGGGGACCCTGCTTCTCCCTCTGCCTGCCACTACCCCTGCTTGTGCTCTCTCTTTCTTGCTCTCTCTCTCTGACAAATAAATAAAATCTTTAAAAGAAATATTAGTTGAAAATTTGGCTCTTAAACAATTTATATTTAAGTTAATCATGAACCATGAACATTAATGTTTACCTTTGATTTTTTTAAAGATTTTATTTATTTATTTGACAGACAGAGATCACAAGTAAGCAGAGAGGCAGGCAGAGAGAGAGGAGGAAGCAGGCACCCCGCTGAGCAGAGAGCCTGATGCGGGGCTCATGACCTGAGCCTAAGGCAGAGGCTTTAACCCACTGAGCCACCCAGGCGCCCCTGCCTTCTTTATATGTAAAGCATATCAGATTCATTGAAAACTCACAATAAGAATGGCGGTAACTGGGTGGGAAATGGTGGGAGATGAAGAAATAGCAGAGGCTATATAATTCTAAAGGATAAACCAGGAATACATATGAGTGTGAAATGAAGTAGAAAATTGGATATTGGAACAAAAAGGAGAATCTCAGAAATGAGAGGAAAAAAAGCATTATAAAAACTAAACCTTTGTTCTAGATTCAGAAAAATGCTAATATCCTATTTGCAATTCTTATTTTAAATTTATGGCTCGAAAACACCTTATATTCAATATACTGGCTTTATGCAAATCTTGTAGTTACTTCTTAATTCCACTCAGGTTTATAGGCATGTGATCTCATTTAAATATATTCAGAAAAAAAGGAAAAGAATTTCTTTTGTCTGGGACAGTTTTTCTTTTCTTTCCTCTTCTCTCTCTCTTTTTTTCCTCTTCTCTTCTCTTCTTTCCTTCTTTCTCTTTCCTTTTGTCTCTCTCTCTCTATCTTTTTTTTTTTTTTTTGGCTGTGCTTTAAGTTATACTGAGAAACCTAGTTTTATTTTTTTATGTATTTCTCATCTTCTTCCATTCTGATCAGCTCAGCTTTGGCCTCTGGTTTATGTTCAGAATTCTCCATATATATTTTTTAAAGATTTTATTTATTTATTTGAGAGAAGGAGACAGCATGAATTGGGGGGAGGGCAGAAGGAGAGGGAGAAGCAGGTTCTGGGCTGATCAGGAAGCCCCATGCGGGACTTGATTCCAGAATCCTGGGATTATGACCTGAGCCAATGACAGAGGTTCAACAGACTGAGCTACCAAGTGCTCCCCCAGAATTCTCCATAGATATGTTTTATATAACCTAGCTCTGGGATGTAAAAAGTATATAGCTACACAGTACGAATGTTTTAAATATCTAAGAGATTCAAACTTGATTATGTTTAAATTAGTTACTAAAATGCAGTTTTACTAATAAGAAATTTCAGTCTGAAAAAATTCTCCCTCACTGGATTCACACTGTCAGTATGTATGTTAAAGTGAAACTGATTCTTTATGTGAGGGAATAGCCTTTTGTTGTTTTCCCTTTTTTCAGGAATAAACAGCTTTTGGAATTATTGTTTATTAATATGAATGCGAGATGGGAAAATCACATGTATTTACAGATGATGAGACTCTTGTATTCCTTAGGGAGATTAATCTGTCATTTTAAATAAGGGAGCCTTGAGAAAGATTTTAGTGCAAAGCCAAAGGAGGCATATGATGATACTAAGCTCAAATCCAAGAAGACAGTGGCACCTGGGTAGCTCAGTGGGTTAAGCCACTGCTTCAGCTCAGGTCATGATCCCAGAGTTCCTGGGATCGAACCCCACATTGGGCTTTCTGCTCATCACGGAGCTTGCTTTCCTTCCTCTCTCTGCCTGCCTCTCTGCCAACTCGTGATCTCTGACTGTCAAATAAATAAATAAAATCTTAAAAAAAAAAATCCAAGGAGACAGTTCTCAGAATGATACTGCAGCAGGGAACTTGGGGCTTCAGGAATTTATAATGCTGATATTCTGGCCATTTGTTGAACTTTCAGCTTCAAAACAGTAAAAACAAAACAAAAAATATTAAATCTTGGAAGTGACAGATGTCACAGATTAATTTATTTTGGGGAGAATTTCAATAAATCGTTAATCTCCTGCTAAGAAGTAGATTTACTAAAGAAAATAGCTTTGTATTGTATTACAATTGTTCTCCTTTTATTACACACCTATCATTTTATTTTAGAAATATACCGTATGGGGCTCCTGGACAGTTCAGTTGGTTAAGTGTGAGACTCTTAATTTCAGTTAAGCATTCTGAGATCAAGCCCCACCTTGGGTTCTACGCTGGATGTGGAGCCGCTTTAGATTCCCTGTCCCTCTGCTTCTACCCCCAACTCTGCTCACTCACGCTCTCTTTAAAAAGAAAAAAAAGAAATATAACATATAAATGCATAATCCCATAAAATCATATGATGAATCATACTTGAGTTTATAAATTATTTGTGACTAGATGAAATAAATCATCTATTTTACAACACTGCTATCTGAAACCTCAAGGCCACCAGTTTATATATATATATATATATATATATATATATATATGTATATATTTACAAATCAGTGATACATAAAGTGGATATAGATGTAAATAAAATGGTTCTTGGCCTCATTGAACTTGAATTAACAATTTTTTGCAAAACCAAAAGAACAATTTTATATTTATAATTCCTTTCTTGTATTTGTAGGAAAAATGAAATATAATGAAAGGCAACAAGGCACAATCTGCACACGAAGAATCTGAAATATAAAAAATATAAAAATGTTGTAAGCCATGTTTTAAGGAAGTAAGGACTTGTTAAAAGGCCTTTCTAAATTTTTGAGCACTGTACAGTTATCAGTTTTATTAGTCTAAACTTTTATATCACTTTTGTTTTAACATTAAAGGTCTCACTTCTTACTGTTTTCTATATCATTAACTAACTTTCAGTTGCTAATAATTTTTAAAAGTCTATTTCAAAATTGGTGCTATTGCAGTTTTGTAAATATCAAAGCAGTTATCTGTACTCTGTTAGGTGAAGCTTCTTAAATGATTTTCCTTTAAATCGTAAATCCTCTTATTTCTGCGCCCATTCTTTTATTTATTCACTTGATTATCATTTTTAAATTTTGATATCTTTTCCTGTTTTTGATAACCTAACTTTAGGCTAAACTTGAGAAAATGTTTATTTTATCTTTGCCTATGCTTTTTTCTAGTCTATGTCAAAGATTCTTTTTATTTCAATAAAAAGTTTTGAAGAAGTCCCTGTTTAAATAGATTTTAATTATCTTTCCTGGTATTTATTATTTTTTACATTTAGTGGCAATTTTGTGATAGTTTATTTTTTTCTGCTTTTTAAACAATTTTAAGTTTGACTTTTTAAAATATATATATATTTTTTAATTCAGTGTTCCGAGATTCATTGTTTATGTACCCCACCCAGTACTCCATGCAGTATGTGCCCTCCTTAATACCCACCACCAGGCTGACCCAACCCCTCACCCTCATCCCGTTCAAAACCCTCAGTTTGTTTCTCAGAGTCCACAGTCTCTCATGGTTTGTCTCCCCCCTCTAATTTCCCCCAACTCACTTCTCTCCAACTCTCAGTGTCCTCCATGTTATTCCTTATGCTAAAAAAGTTAAGTGAAACCATATGATAATTGACTCTCTCTGCTTGACTTACTTCACTCAGCAAAATCTCTTCCAGTCCCGTCCATGTTGATGCACAAGTTGGGTATTCATCCTTTCTGATGGAGGCATAATATTCCTTTGTATATATGGACCATATCTTCTTTATTCATTCATCTGTTAAAGGGCATCTTGGCTCTTCCCACAGCTTGGCAACTGTGGCCATTGCTGCTATGAACATTAGGGTACATATGGCCCTTCTTTTCACTACCTCTGTATATTTGGGATAAATGCCCAGTAGTGCAATTGCAGTGTCATAGGGTAGGGGTAGCTCTATTTTTAATTTCTTAAGGAATCTCCACACTGTTTTCCAAAGTGGCTGGGCTTCACCAACTTGCATTCTCACCAATGGTATAAGAGGGCTCCCCTTTTTCCGTATACTCTCCAACACTTCTTGTTTTGACAAGATTTTGTTTTGACAATGATTTTGACCATTCTAACTGGTGTAAGGTAGTATCTCAATTTGGTTTTGATTTGAATCTCCCTGATGGCTAGTGTTGATGAATGTTTTTTCATGTGTCTGTTTACCATTTGTATGTCTTCTTTGGACAAGTGTCTCTTCATGTCTTCTGCCCATTTCTTGACATGATTATCTGTTTTGTGTGATTGAGTTTGAGTTCTTTATAGATCTTGGATATCAGCCCTTTGTCTGTAGTGTCATTTGCAAATATCTTCTCCCATTCCATGGGTTGCCTCTTGTTTTGTTGACTGTTTCCTTTGCTATGCAGAAGCTTTTGATCTTGATGAAATCCCAAAAGTTCATTTTCACTTTTGTTCCCTTTGCCTTTGGAGATGTATTGTGAAAGAAGCTGCTGTGGCCAGTGTTGAATAGATTACTGCCTATGTACTCATCTAGGATTTTGATAGATTCCTGTCTCATGTTGAGGCCTTTTGTCCATTTCAAGTTTATCTTCATGTATGGTGTAAGAGAATGGTCGGGTTTCATTCTCCTATATGTAGCTGTCCAATTTTCCCAGCACCATTTATTGAAGAGACTGTCTTTTTTCCACTGTATATTTTTCCTGCTTTGTCGAAGATTATTTGACCATAGAGTTGAGGGTCCATATCTGGGCTCTCTTCTCTGTTCCACTGGTCTATGTGTCTGTTTTTGTTCCAGTACCATGCTGTCTTGGTAATCATAGCTTTGTAGTAGAGGTTGAAATCAGGCAATGTGATGCCCCCACTTTTGTTTTTCTTTTTCAACTTTTTCTTAGCAATTCGGGGTCTCTTCTGGTTCCATACAAATTTTAGGATGGATTGTTCCAGCTCTTTGAAAAATGCCAGTGAAATTTTGATCAGGATGGCATTGAAAGTATAGATTGCTCTAGGCAGTATAGACATTTTTACAATGTTTATTTTTCCCGTTCCATGAGCATGCTTTTCCATTGATGATTCACAAATGACACTACATTCCCGATTCATGGAATGCTCTTCCATCTTTTTGCGTCTTCTTCAATTCCTTTTATGAATGTTTTGTAGTTCCTCGGATACAGGTTAGGAACTACACCTCTTTGGTTAGGTTTATTCCCAGGTATCTTATGGTTCTTGGTGCTAGAGTAAATGGAATCGATTCTCTAATTTCCCCTTCTATATTTTCAATGTTAGTGTATAAGAAAGCAACTGATTTCTGTACATGGGTTTTGTATCCTGCCACATTACTGAATTGCTGCGTGAGTTCTAGTAGTTTTTGGGTTGAATCCTTTGGGTTTTCCATATAAAGTATCATGTCATCTACAAAGAGAGAGAGTTTGACTTCTTCTCTGCCAATTCGAATATCTTTTATTTCTTTTTCTTATATGATTACTGTTGCTAGGACTTCTAGCAACTGAACAACAGTGGCAAGAGTGTACATCCTTGTCATGTTCCTGATCTCAAAGGGAACGTTGTCAGCTTATCCCCGTTGAGGATGATATTCACTGTGGGTTTTCATAGATTGATTTTATGAAGGTGAGGACTGTTCCTTGTTTCCCTGTATTTTGAATCTTTTAATCAGGAATGGGTGCTGTATCTTGTCAAATGCTTTTTCTGCATTAATGAAGAGGACCATGTACTTCTCCTCTCTTTTCTTATTGATTTGTTCTGTCACATTGATTGATTTGTAGGTGTTGATCGACCCTTGCATACCATGGATAAATCCCACCAGGTCATGGTGCATAATCTTTTTAATGTAGTGTTGGATCCTATTAGCTAGGATCTTGTTGAGAATCTTGGCATCTGTATTCATCAGGGAGATTGGTCTGAAATTCTCCTTTTCAGTGAGGTCTTTGCCTGGTTTGGGGATTAGGGTAATGCTGGCTTCATAGAAAGAGTCTGGAAGTTTTCCTTCTGTTCCTATTTTTTGAAACAGTTTCAGAGAATAGGTATTATTTCTTCTTTGAATGTTTGGTAGAATTCTCCAGGGAATCCATCAGGTCCTGGGCTCTTGTTTTTTGGGAGGTTTTGATCACTGCTTCAATCTTATTTCTAGATATTGGTTTATTCAGGTTGTCAGTTTCTTCCTGATTCAGTTTGGAGGCTTATGGGTTTCCAGGAATGCATCCATTTTGTCTGGTTTTCTTAACTTTTTGACATATAACTGTTGATAATAATTTCTGATGATTGTTTCCTTTTCCTAGGTGTTATTCATGATCTCTACCCTTTCATTTATAATTTTGTTAATTTGGGTCCTCTCTCATTTCTTTTGGATTAGTTTGGCCAGTGGTTTATCAATATTATTGATATTTAAAAAAAAAAAAACATAGCTTCTAGTTTTGTTGATGTGTTCTACTATATCTCTAGTTTCTAACTCATTGATCTCTGCTCTAATCTTCATGTGTGTGGGGTTGGTTTAATTTGTTGTTGGTTTTAAATTTCTTTAAGATGTAAAGAGAGCTGGAGTATTCTGGATTTCTTAATTTTTTTGAGTGAGGCTTGGATTGCTATATATTTCCTTCATAGGCCTGCCTTTGCCCTATCCCATAGGTTTTGGACTGATGTGTATTCATTCTCATTGGTTTCCATGAATTGTTTAAGTTCTTTTTTGATTTCCTGGTTGGTCCAAACATTTTTTTTTTCATGTCCATTTTCTTTTATTTTATTTCTTTTCAGTGTTCCAGCATTCATTGTTTATGATCCAAAGATTCTTTTTTTTTTTAAAGATTATTTATTTATTTATTTATTTGACAGAGAGAGAGATCACAAGTAGACAGAGAGGCAGGCAGAGAGAGAGAGGAAGGGAAGCAGGCTCCCCGCCGAGCAGAGAGCCCGATGTGGGACTTGATCCCACGACCCTGAGATCATGGCCTGAGCCAAAGGCAGTGGCTTAACCCACTGAGCCACCCAGACGCCCCTATGATCCAAAGATTCTTAAGCAGGGTGGTCTTTAGCTTCCACGTGTGAATTCCTTCCAAACATTTTCTTGTGGTTGAGTTCCAGTTTCAAAGGCTTGTGGTCTGAGAATATGCAGGGAATAATCTCAGTCTTCTGGTATCAGTTGAGGCCTTGATTTGTGACCCAGTATGTGGTCTATTCTGGAGAAAGTTCCATGTACACTTGAGAAGAAAGAGATTTCTATTGTTTTAGAGTGGAATGTTCTGTATAAATCTATGAGGTCCATCTAGTCAATGTGTCATTCAAAGCTTTTGTTTCTTTATTGATTTTTTGCTTGGATGATCTGTTACTGAGGGCATGTTAAGATCCCCTACTATTAATGTATTCATATCAGTATGACTGTATTTTGACTAAGAGTTGGCTTATGTATATGGCTGCTTCCGTATTGGGGGCATAAATGTTTGCAATTGTTAGATCGTCTTGGTGGATAGACCCTTTGAGAATGACATAGTGTCCATCTTATCTCTGACTAGAGTCTTTAGTTTAAAATCTAATTTTTCTGATAAAAGAATTGCTACGCCAGCTTTCTTTTGAGGTCCGTTGGCATGAAAGATGCTTCTCCATTTCTTCACTTTCAGTTTTTGTTTTGTTTTGTTTTGTTTTTTAAGAGATTTTATTTATTTATTTGACAGACAGAGATCAGAAGTAGGCAGAGAGGCAGGCAGGGATAGAGAAGGAAGCAGGCTCCCCGCTTAGCAGAGAGCCCTATGCGGGGTTCAATTCCAGGGCCCTGGAATCATGACCCAAGCCGAAGGCAGAGGCTTTAACCCCCTGAGCCACCAGGCGCCCCCTCACTTTCAGTTTTGAGGTATCTTGAGGTTCCAGTTGTGTGTCTCCTAAGATTCATGTATTCAAGGCTTTTTGCAGAAACATCACACACCAGTTGTCTATGTCAGAAGAGGACACCATTACATGAAGACTAACAAAGATCATCACAGTGCCAGCCACCAAGAGTAGAAGTCCACACACTTCTGTCCTCTGCATCTTGGTACTATGGTTGCTAAGGGAAGTACAAAACAAGTAAGTTCAGGTAAAGCAATACTCGGAAGAGACAGAACAAAATCAATTCTAATAGTGTCCACAGGTTTTCACAGCTAGCAGATACTCCTGGCAGCTGTCACAGGGTGCTTGGCCTGTGAGCCTTCCTCTTGTACTATAGTAGAAAGACCCCTCTTCTTCCCCCATAAAATAAAAAATACTGAATTGTGGAAGTGAGTCAGAACAAAACAGAGCAAATAAGTATATTCTGAATCTGAAATAGGGAAAGATAGTCTCAAACAAGGTGATAATCCCAGACAGGTTTTGTGGGCTCTTTAATTCTTAATAAGGGTGGTAGTATAGACCAAAGGCAACTTCATAGGTAGCCCAGTAAGTTTTCATGACCTCCGTTTCCCAACAAACCCTAGCTTCCAATGTGACTGGTTAGAGACTGATCCTTTAGGAAGGTAATTAGGGTTAAATGAGATTGTTGGAGTGGGACCTAATCCAGAAGGACTGACATCTTAGTAAGAAGAGGAGACACCAGGGGGGAATGCAAAATAAAATTGATACAGTAAGCAAGTGGCTATCTGCAAACCAAAGAAGAGAAATTTAAGGAGAGACCAAATCTGCCAACAACTTGATCTGGGACTACCAGCTTCTAGAACTGAGAAAATAAATTTCTATTGTTTAAGCCTCCAAGTCTGTGGTATTATGCTATAGTAGCTCTAGCCAATTAATACAATTGATCAAGTTAAGAGATCATGAAAAGTTCTGCTCCCTTCCTACCACTCCCACATATATAAGGTGTTAGTGATATTTCTTTGTGTGTTTATAGCACCTCACACAAAGGGGACATTATTTTTTTTCTTTTGAAAAATGAGAAGATATGTGACATTTTCATTGCCTTTGTATTTGAAATTAAACTTCCAACAGGAAATGCAGAAATAGATTAGGTTATGCTATCCTGAATAAGATTGTCATCAAATTTTGGCCTATAGTATCTTTTAACTCAGACTATAATTTTCTAATTTTGACATATCACAAATTAGCACAATTATGAAAATACATCAACTACATGAAGGCATACTTGGTGAAACTCCAAACAAAGTTAATTGGGAAAGAAAAGAGATGGTTTGTGTTTTGTAAAAAGAGATTCCATACCCATGATATTTTGGATAGCCTAACTCCAAATATGTCTCTGAACAAAGTGTATGACTATAATTAATTTAAAAGCAAAACTGTTGAATTGTATGCATTAAAAGACATTAAATGATTCAAAACAAAAGAAAAACGTTAAAATGGTAATTTCAGATTCAAAGTTACAACCACACATTAACTAAATTGGTGTACCACTGATATCTTTAACATCTGAATAAGTCAAAGTTTCCTAAACTTGATGTCAAAGTGATCAAATTTTATAAATGTATTAAAATAAATTTTAGAAGAACTAAGATTTTGAAGATAAATTGAGAGCTACACAAGAAAGTAACTGAGCTCATAACTGAATTATTCTGAAATGTTGCTACTATTGTTAGAATACAAAAGAATATTTTAAGCTCTAAAGTGTATTTTAAGGGGTGCCTGGGTGGCTCAGTCATTAAGCATCTGCCTTCAGCTTGGGTCATGATCCCAGTTCCCTGGGATGGGGCCCCACATCTGGCTCCCTGATCGGTGGGAAGCCTGCTTCTCCCTCTCCCACTCCTTCTGCTTGTGTTCCCTCTCTCACTATGTCTCTCTCTGTCAAATAAATGAATTAAATATTAAAAAAATAAGGTGTGTTTAAAATAGGAATGTTTAATGCATTTTGATTATAATTATTTCTAAAATAGCCAAACCACTAGAAGAAAATGCAATAGTGGTTGCTATGATTGAGCTGAAGTGGGGGTTGGGGGAAGAAGATGAGTAGTTGCTCGATGACTATAGAACTTCAGTTATATTGAATGAGTAAATTCTGCTGTTCAACATAGTTGGTATAATTAACAATACAGTATTGTACATTTTAACATTTGTAAATAGAGGATAGATCTCATGTTAGGTGTTAGTAACTGTAGAAAGCAAAATGGAATCTCTCATGTCAAGCAGGAGCCTGTGTCAAGCAATGATGTAAATAGTTCAGGTACTGCAACTAGGAGATATTACCGGGAGCAACATCAGCTGACACCCCAGAACTGATAATAAGCAGAACCAGAGGAGGTCTTCAGAGATCCAAAACTGATTAAAGTCCTTTAAAAAGGGAAGGATTTTAGCAGCAAACTGTCAGATTCTTCAGACCTGACCCTTCTAAGTCTGACCACTTAAAATATGCAACTGTTGCCGATGACTCTACCCAATTGATCTTCAGATAGAACCAAGATCTTTCACTGATAGCACATCAGAAGCAGTAAGTGCCAACAGCTGACTAGGACCAGACTGGCCTTATCTTAACTGTGTGCCCACAGACCGACTTTGTGGTTAGTTTGTTAACTTCCTGCACCCTTCTGCTATCTTGTTTATTGTGTAACTTGTCTTCTATCCTGTTCTGTGTGCCATGTAAGAAGCCAAGTTTAATCATATGCTGAATTGTCATTGAGTTTAGGACCCTGAACCTGCTTTATCAATGTGATTTAACTTCACTTTATGATTGAATGAAGCTGACATTGTGTGAAGACATAACTCATGTGTGTGCCTTCATAACCTGCTCATTACCACACACATACAAGTTACCTAAGGAAACTTTGGGTAGTGTTGGATATGTCTGTTACCTTAATTGTGGTGATAGTATCATGGGGGTTTGCATATGTCCAAACTCTTCAACATGTACCCATTAAATACGTGCAATTTTTTTATATCAATTATACCTCAGTAAAGCTGTATTGGAACTTCATCAAGATCAAAAGTTTTTGCATAACAAAGGAAACAGCCAACAAAACCAAAAAACAACTGACAGAATGGGAGAAGATACTCTCAATAACATATAAGATAAAGGGCTAGTATCCAAAACCTATAAAGAACGTATCACACTCAACACCCAAAGAACAAATAATCCAATCAAGAAATGGGCAGAAGACATGAACAGATATTTCTGCAAAGAAGACATCCAAATGACCCAACAGACACATGAAAAAGTGCTCAACATCATTCACCATCAGGGAAATACAAATCAAAACCCAGTGAGATACCACCTCACACGAATCAGAATGGCTAAAATCAACAAGGAAATGACAGATGTTGGCAAGGATGTGGAGAAAGGGGAACCCTCCTACACTACTGGTGGGAATGCAAGCTGATGCAGCCACTCTGGAAAACTGTATGGAGGTTCCTCAAAAAGTTGAAAATAGAGCTACCCTACGACCCAGCAATTGCACTGCTGAGTATTTACACTAAAGATACAAATGTAGTGATCTAAAGGGACACATGCACTGAATGTTTATAGGAGAAATGTCTGCAATAGCCACATTATGGAAAGAATGTAGATGTCCATCAACAGATGAATAGATAAGGAAGATGTAGTACATACATACGATGGAATACTGTGCAGCCATCAGAAGAACCCAAAATCTTGCCACTTCCAACAACATGGGTGGAACTGGAGGGTATTATGCTAAGCTAAATAAATCAATCAGAAAAAGACAATTATCATATGATCTTTCTGATATGAGGAATTTGAGAGGCAGGGTGGGGGGTCATAGGGCGTAGGGAGGGAGAAAATGAAAAAAGATGAGATCAGGAGAGAGACAAACCATAAGAGACTCTTAATCTCATAAAATAAATGGGGTTGCTGGGGAATGGAGGGTGGATAGGGTGGCTGGGTTACGGAGATTGAGGAGGGTATGTGCTATAATGAGTGCTGTGAAATGTGTAAGCCTAATGATTAACAGACATATACCCTGGGGGAAAATAATACATTACATGTTAATATAAAAAATCCAAAACAAACAAAAACACAAAAATTTCTAAACTGTATATATCCAATGTCTTACAGAAAGGAATAAAAATGGTTTATAAATTAGTAAGTATGAAAAAAATGTCATGCCTATTGCTATTCCCTTGGTACCTGGACTCTACATTTATTAGAAGGTTATTCTAACATTCTAAAAGGCCAGATACTATTGGTAGCTGGGGAACAGTAAGCACAATAAGACCCATGTTCATCAGCCCATTGATTTTCCTCTCTCACTAAAAATAACTAAAAGTTATTTACTCTCATAAACAATATTTTAATTCTGTAGTGTTCTACCTCCAGTTGGTGCCAACTTATCATACAGAATCATCTGTAAAGCAGATCATAACAAGAAACCATGGTGGTAGATTGAGGGTCAGAGGCAGTGTAGCGGCTGTAGGTGTTCTGGGAACTCAATCCACAAGCTTGGGCAACTTGTTGGTTGAGCAACTTGTGCTTTCAGGACAGACTGGAGGCCAGTTCCACTTTATGGTACCAGGATGCTGCTCACACATTTATGAATTGGTATATTAGCTAATTAAGTCCATTTATTTGGCATGTTCCCTTGCAAACCGATGGTCTTGGTCTCTCCTAGAACCCCAAAGAGGTTTTCTTCAAAACACTTAAGGGCCCCACTGCAGTTTTCTTTGAGGATTTCCAACAGACCCCATGTATATCCTTTGTTACAGGACTTCTGAGTGTCATTAGGTCTGCCAAATCATTTGTGATAGAGATCCATTCACTAAATCTTGTGCTAGGTTTATAGGATTTGTAAGTCTAGAATCCTAATTAAAAATCTTGTGCCCTTAGAAATTACTTGGCAAAAGAAGGCACATTCAATTTGTCGTATGTTATCTCTCAAGTAAAAAGAAGCTGAGTGAGTCTTGTATATGCCCTTTTCTTAGTCCTAAAGAGTTTAATGGGAATCAATTTTGCCTTTCACTTTGAAGGGGAAATCCTAATATGATCCCAGCCAGGAAATAACCAAAAATTGTGAAGGGGAAAACTCAAATTTGGTAGGATTTATCTCCCTTTAGCAAACATGTTTCTTGCCAAATGTTAGAAGGTATCAACTGTGTCTGTTCTGTCAACATACAGATATAAATGTGGTGGATCAACTTAATGTTCTTTTGAGATGTTGAGTTAATCTAGATTTCCCAAACTAAATTATGAGAGTGAACTATATAAAGAGAAAGACAATAGGAGGTTTACTACTGTCATTGAAAGTTGAAAGCCAACTGCTACTGGTGTTTTCTACTTATTGGTAAAGAGCAAAATCTTTGGCAGTTTGATAGTTGCATAATATGTTCCATGGATATGCTAAGTGTTTCTATAATGAGACTACATCTGGAACACCACTTGTGTCTTCATCAGATTTTACTGGTCATCTCCCATGCCTGCCATGTTTCATTTGCACAGGCCAAACAGACATGTTAAATGGATCTGTGATAGAAATAACCACCCTGAATCTTCTTCACTTTCCTCAAGAATGCAGCATTGTTTTTATTGTTCTTTTTTTGTTGGGAGAGGCAGGTTACAGGGTTAATCCGTGAATCCTCCTACCTACTGAATCCACTCTGAAAATGACTCTGGCCAACACCTTTATCAACTGAAAATGAGCCCTACATTTGGTTGAACCCAGTGGTTTTGTAGATCTGCAAAGATAAGTATGGCTTCAGAGCCATTGAACAGTTATACCTGTAATTATACCAATAAATATTGCTGTTTATTATCGTGTTTTTATTTAGTGTGGGCTACCTGTAAGAATGGGTTTGGTCAAACTAAAATGTTTGAACTACTGGCTGCTCTGGGTAGCACATTACAAACCATATCAATTAAATTGTCCTAATCTAATCTATTATTTCCTTCCCTTTCTGGCATATTGAGAATACATTTCCACATAAATTGCTCTGGTTCAGCCAATATAAAAGATAAAAATAATGCAATATTTGTCACCTAGTATATTTATACTTATCTTACTCTTACTTGTCCTCTAGAATAAACTATTACCAGAATTTACTTACTAGGGGATGCCTGGATGGCTCAGTTGGAAGAGCATGTGACTCTTGCTCTTGGGATCATGACCTCAAGCCCCATATAGGCTATAAGATTACTTAAATAAATAAAACTTAAAAAAAAAAGAATTTACTTATCTGCCTGGAGACTATAACATAGTAGTAATGGTAACAGTAATGGGAATTGATACTCTATTCTGAAGCAGTTATCTCAGGTGAATGACTAAAAGATTTCCATCAAAACAAGTTAGGAAAGACTCAGGGGTTGGTGATAGACAGAACTCAAATCCAAATAAATCGACCTATATGACCTCATTCCAGTTCTCAAGCTCCACTTATTCCCAATCATTGCCACAACATTCACATGAAAGACCAGCAAATTTATTAATTCAGTAACAGAATAAAACTCTGCATCTGCTTTTGGCCTTTATTAACCCTAACACTACTAAAATGGAAAGTCCACTCTGAGCTTACAGCTGTCTTTCTTTAAACTTTTCAGTGTTGTCAGAAGCAGCCCAGCCCATCTCCCAGCTCATATATTCCTCATCTTCACCATAATATTCTGTGGGTAGCAGTCACTGTATTCACTGAATCCATGTCTTTCTTACTTTTCTTACCATTGTTTCTCATGGACTGCAGAATTGTCATGCTCTACTTGTAACTACCAGACCATTTCATATCCAAGCAGGCCATGTTAAAAAAAAAAAAATGCCAGATTCCCATTATTGTGCATATAGATTTTTCAACCACTCTGGAATTAGTCAAGTACAGGAAACAGAACCAACTCTAACCAGGTGTTTAAACAGGTACTATCACAAATAATAAGCATTGAAGGTCTCGGATACAAGTAAGGAATAGCTCCCAGATACCACAGCACTCTCTTACTAGCACTGAGAATAGGAGCCATGACTTCAAACATACACCCATGAAAGTCAAATTCAAGAAATGAAAATCCAGAATCAAGAAATTTGCTATTACTGATGCCATAGCTGCTTTTCAACACATTAGAAGCTGGTTGAAGAGCTGTGAATGGTGGCTACAGAAAATCATCAGATATCTTCACCACTTGTTTGCCACCAGAAAACCCCCAAATAACTAGGATATTGGGCTCTGCTTCATTTTTATCTTTCAAAACTCATTGCATTTTCTTATGGTTTGTTTATATATATGTAATTATTTTTGCACCCAGACCAATGCTGCAAGGGAATATGGAAAGTAAAGTTGTAACTTTCCAACCTCTCTAAGAAAGAAGGAAGGAATGGAAATATAGGAACTGAGGATAATCCACCATATCTGCTTCACAGTTAAAAATAAAAACTTTATATTAAATGAAAACAAGTAAATTTAAAACCTGCAGAGGTACATTTTCCAAGAAATCACTAAAATTAAATTATTTTAATAATTGGAGTTTTCAAGATAATTGAATAACATTTCTACAGTAGTGTCTTAGAGATTTGGTTTTGTGTCTGTTTAACTTGTGCTGGAGGAAACTAATCCAATAAAGTTGCTCGGGGTTTTTTTTTTTTTTTTTTTTTTGGTAATTTTTATTTTATTTTTTTTTCTGTGTTCCAAGATTCATTATTTATGTACCACATCCAGTGCTCCATGCAACACGTGCCCTCCTTAGTACTCACCACGAGGCTCACCCAACCCCCCATCCTCAGTCCCCTTGAGTCCCCTCAAACCCTCAGTTTGTTTCTCAGACTCCACAGTCTCTCATGGTTGTTAGATTTTGAATTTAGAATTATATATTACACTAAGGCTTCTGGTATACATTTCCATGTCTTGTTCTCTGCATTTTCTGTTTACATTCTTCATTACTGTCTTGAGCTCTGAGCATAAATTTATAAACCACTTATAAACGGTGTCAGAAATTAAATCCTATACTGATGTTTCCAAATGTATTTTTCCACTAGACAGTAAACAGTTACTTAATTGCAGCCTTAAGTTTTAAATTTACAGTACTATTTTGGTGTGCTTTAGTTGGATCTTTTAGTATATATTTTCCTTCACTTTAGAGAATTTATTCTCTTTTGCTTTATTACTCATAATTTTAATCATAATACAGACTGCTTATTGAAAAGAGTGTAGACTTTAAAACAAGATGTAATTGGTTTTTAAATCCATATCCATTCTTCTGGACATTATGACCTTAATGAACTGATTCTTCTCTTTAAGCCTACTTCTACATCTGCCAAAAAAGAATAGGACCCTTGTGAGATGTAAATGAAAGGGATAATGTTTGTAATTTACTCATAACATTTTCTGTCCTAAAGAGTAAGTGTTTATCCCGGAAATTTTTTAAATTATTAATTGAAATAGTGCTTTTCAAATTTTGTACAACCTCATTTATATTAAGTGAGCATTCACTTATCTCCTTACAAATTATTTGAATGGAAAATATTTTCAGTTATTCATACATTCCGATATTTAACAAAGATGTACTGCCTACATAATGCCTTTTACTATGTACCAGGAATTGTGTGAGATAATGGGAAATGTCATTAGAGAAGTTTTCTCTGATGATAATATTTAAGGGAGACCTTCTTTCAAACCATATTACTGTTCTATTGCCTTCTAAATAATACCACTATCTGAAAATACCTTCCAGTTCTTCACTTTTTGTCTCTCTTTTTGATAAAATGTAAATTCTCTGAGATCAAGAACATTATGAGATTTTTTTTCATCATTTGTTTTTGAGGTTGAGAAAGATCCCTAGCAAGCCAGGAGTGCCCAGTAAATATTCACTAAATTAATAAACTGAACAAAAAAAAAGTACTTTCCTTGTGGAATTTAGATGCTTGTGAGTCATACCTAGAGGTGGAAAGACACTTAAAGTACAATGAAAAAAATATCATTAGAGTTGAAGTACAGGGTACTGAGAGCACATGGAGTAAATACCAACTATGCTGAGAAAAATTGCCATCCTTTCTAAGAACTAAGTAATGATTGCTACAAGCCTTGAACAAGCAGAGAGAACATGATTAATGAAAAACGATAGATTCTGAACTTTATGGTTTGGGATAGAGAATGCTGCAAGTATGAGCCGAGAAAGAAAGAAAGAACGAAAGAAAGAGAGAGAGAGAGAGAGAGAGAGAGAGAGAGAAAGAAAGAAAGAAAGAAAGAAAGAGGAGGAAGGAAAGAAAGAAAGAAAAGAGAGAGAGAGAAAGAAAGAAAGAGAAGAAAGAAAAAAAAGAAAGAAATATATATGTATATATATATGTATATGTGTGTGTGTGTGTGTGTATTTTTTTTTTAATTTCATGCTACAAATTTTAAGAAATGTTTTAATTAGGAAGTTTATAAAACTAACATTTTATTTTGATGGAAAGAAAACTACTCAGGCTGAAATGCAGAGAATGAGTTGAAATGAGGATGATAATAGATTTAGGAAGAATATTTAAGGGGATATTGCAATAATCCAGTGTGATATGATGAGAGCTTGGAATAATATAATGACAGCAATGAAGAATAGTTGATAGATCTGATGGATGTTTAGGAGGTACAGTTCATAATCCTCAATGATTGGAAATTCAGATAGGAGAAAATTAATCAAGCATGTTTCTTCTTGTTTGGACACTTGAGTCAGTGGTGATTGCAATAAAAGAGACCAGAAACAGTTTGGACATGTTAGATGCCATGTTTGCATTTGCAATGTGTCAGGCTTGAGGTGTTTGTGGGACATATAATGAAGATCTCTAATGACTACTCATGCCTAGGGAAAGAGATATCCTTCATCTCAGTAAGATAGCCATTGTTCCTTGTTTCATTCTATGACATTTCATAAAATATGTCATATATGTGCTTCAAACATAGTATACTTAATTAGGGCATTCATTTGCCGTATACTCAGGTGATTTGTACATACCAATGTAAATCTTATAGAAATTATTAGAGAAAAATGAAAAACAATTATTTTTCTCCAATCCAGGAAACCTCTCCAAAAAGATAGTAGAAAAAGTAAACGGTTTTATTATTGAAAAAAGCATTAAACCAGAAGATGATTGGCATCACAGTTATATATGTAGTTCAATATATATGATACTTATTATATATATTACAGTGTGAAATCAGCCTTGACTTCCTGAGATAAATCTCATCCATTCATGCTGTGTAATCATTTTTACATGTTATATTTGGCTTGGTAATAATATTTTGTTAAAGAATTTGCATATTATATCCATAATGGGTATTAGTTTTTAGTTTTCTGAACGTGAATTTATCTGGTATTGGTATCAGGGTAATACTGGTCTCATAAAATAGTTATGAAGTGTTCCTCTATTTTCTAAAAGAGTTGGTGAAAGATAGGTGATTTTATATTTCTTTGTAATTCAGTTTTGGTATTTTGCTTCTTTCTTAGAACTTTCATGTCATCTTAAATGACAATTTTATTGGCACAGAGTTTTTATATAAAATTCCCTTATAATTATTTACATTTTTATAATTTTTAATGATTCCACTACTCCTTTTAATCTTGATTTTGTCAATCTGTATATTCTTTTTTAATTTTTTTAAATTTATTAAATTTTTTATAAACATATAATATATTTTTATCCCCAGGGGTACAGGTCTATGAATCTCAAGGTTTACACATTTCACAGCACTCACCTTAGCACATACCCTCCCCAATGTCCATAACCCCATCCCCCTCTCCCAACATCCCTCCTCCCAGCAACCCTCAGTTTGTTTTGTGAGATTACAAGTCATTTATGGTTTATCTCCCTCCCAATCCCATCTTGTTTCATTTATTCTCTTACCCTCTTAACGCCCCATGTTGCATCTCCACTTCCTCATATCAGGGAGATATATCATATGATAGTTGTCTTTCTCTGATTGACTTATTTGGCTAAGGATGATACCCTCTAGTTCCGTCCACGTCATCGCAAATGGCAAGATTTCATTTCTTTTGATGGCTGCATAGTATTCCATTGTGTATATATACCACCTCTTCTTTATCCATTCATCTGTTGATGGACATCAA